>NW_023596420.1:42306695-42370963 GCF_011947565.3 Pollicipes pollicipes | reverse complement strand
TCCTATCCACGGATAGCTAGTCGTATGGTTTACCCAGTTTTGATGTGAGCGATCAGCGGATTCTGTATACGTATGACTTAACCGAACGGAGTGCGTCGCCGTCCCGACGGCAGAGTGGCCGCACGCCTGCTCCGTGTCACGCGTGCGAGTGGCGGACGTGCGAGTCCGAGGCGCACCACTGGACTCGGGAGTCCGATTCCCACCGAATGGGTGGGCTTGTCTCGACAAGGAAGCATTATGACCGGAGAGAAATGCCGCATTTTGCCTCGACGCCCTGTGCGGGAGTGAGCAGAGCGTCTGTATGACAGGTTTGCACGAGACTTAAAGATCCCCGCTACGTTTCGGTGACGTACCTGGGCCAAATGATCCCATGGCTCTGACCTTTGTTTGTGGGGGTCATTGCCAACGCAAAAGACCATGCCGTGCGATGACTTTGACTCCGACTCCACTGGAGCAAAAAGCGTGCCCGACTGCGCTCAAACAATAAGACGGAAACAAACAGTTAGCGCACCGGTGAGGTTCTCGGCTGACCTCATCGCCGACCGATTCTGGGGCTGGTCCTGTGCCCTCCGCCCGCTGCTATCCTCCGCCCGACGCTCGAGGGCGCGTCACAGGGGCCGTTCTGGCGACGGCCGCCAGCGACCGCTTCCGACCCGGCTGGTGGAGGGGTTCATGGCTAAGCTCAGCGGAAAGAGAAATCGGTTATGAGAATTATGGCGACAGCGTACGTTTCCGGGTAGCTGACTGTCCGGTCTCCTTGCCACCATCAGCTGTCACGTCTTTACGATTTGTTTATACTTCATGTGCCAGTAGTCGCCGTGTAAGCCGGCCCGCTGTCCACTATCCACTGTCTGACCATCTGCAGGATAAACGACACGACTGCAACAAAATGTTATTCGTTTGATATCGAAGAAGCTAACATTGATAATGACTCCCGTTAGCGTCGCCGCCGCTCGCGTAAGCGCGAGAGACAGCGCACACTCTTGGCTGCGAATGACTCGGCAGGCTCATTCTGCGTCTTGAGTTGTAGTTAGGAAAGGTGTAAGAAGAAAGCAACCTCGCTTTATCGCGTCTTCTGGAGTGGTGCACGCATGGATGTGCGGCGTCTTGTTTACCAGCGATTCATCCAACGATGCCACCAGCTCGACAATCATTAATATTTACTTCTACAGTCGCCCACGCAGTGACAGCTTTACTCTGGAATTGTTAGAAGCGTCCTTTTCGTGTTTTTCTTGCGCACTTGCATGTATATAGTGTGGTCTTGTTCGTGCCTAAACGTGACGAGATATCGCGCGACGTTTATATTTTGTGTAGGGAACAGAAGTGCTCTCAATCATTGTAGCTCTTCTGTAGGTTCGGAATGTTGTGTTTTTCATTCGTCAGATTTTGATCGATTTGTTTTGGCCGCGAATGATCTGTGGCTCGACGGTTAAGCCGTCACCACCCCTTAAAGCCACGACTACGGGCGGCGTCTTACTCCGCACTCTGGGCGGGGGTCACACTAGCACGTGTTGCGAAGCTCCAACCGACAACAGTGTAAACGAACAGTGCAAGAGTACCGGTGTTCTGACAGATCGGCCTGTTGCGTGGCTCATCAGCTGTAACGCGACCTGGGTCGGCGTCGCGACTTTGGCATCTGATAACCAGGCGAGGCAAATGGCGCACCCTCTGAGTATGCAACACTGGCGGGATCAGCAGGCGCACATTGTCGCGTCCTCTATATATTGCAGTCTTGTTTCGGCCACCTTGCGTCTAATAGTCTAGCTCGCCTGTCGTGTTTCGAGATCAACCGGCGTCCGTCTTGCACGCCCCGTCTCCTCCGTCGCCTTTGTTTCCGTGATCGGATCAGTTTGCATCGCGCATCTGTCAGTGTGGGTTTACGCGCCGGCGCGCCGGTCGCACGTGCGGCGGCCGCCGCCCGCCAGCAAAAGGTCGTACCTGCCGGGCCAGGGTGCGTTGTCCCGGCGCCCCCGGCAGGCCGCACGTGCTGCCGACCAGCGGCCGGTCAGACGGCCGGGGCGCGCCAGGCGCGGCCCAACACCCAGCCCACCCGACACTGACCCCCGCCCCGTGCCGCCTCGGCGCCCCGCCAACGGGGCCACGGTACGACGCGGCCGGCCTGGCCCTCGTCCGGTGGCGTCGGTGTCACCCGCTCGCCCGTCCGTCCGTCCCAGCGCATCTGCCGGCGTCCTGTCCACGCCGGTTCGTAAGAAGCCGCCTTTGTGACCGCTCCGCCGCCTGGTACCACTGGGGGCGCGCCGCCCCGGCGCGCGCCGCTGCCGGCGGCACAAAGCGCCGCTTTTTCGCCGGAAAGGCCGGCGGCGCGGCGCTCTTTGTCGGGGCGCGCGTGCCCGGCGGCGCTGACCGCGGCCGCTGGCCTGAGTCAGCCGGGCGGCGCCCGGCGCCGGCGCCGCTTCTTACGCGCGCGCCGCCGCCTCTGGGGTCCGCCGCTTGACCCCGTTGGCCGCCGGCGGCCCGACGCGGAGGCCGGCCCCCGTGCGGACACAAAGCCGGCGGAAGGCGTCGGTGGCGCGAAGAACAATCAGGCGGCGATTTTTGCTCGTTAGCGCGGCGGTCATGGCGGTGTGTACGTGGTGGATGAATGATGTTCTGCCGTGCGTCGCCGATGTGGGATGTTCTGTGGGTCACGTTGCGCGCGGCGCGGATGGTGTCACGGCTGAGAGTTGGCAGCAAGAAACGACGAATGTTGGGCTCCGTTGGTCGCTACCTTGAACTTCCGGATCCGGGAACCCCCGCCTGGTTTGCCGTCCGTGGAGGACGTACGATGGGACGAGGGCAAGTGGCTTAAGACGATGAGGCTTCGGTTTTCACGAGGGATGCCGGCCGCTGATGGCGGTAGTCACTACAATTACAGGCGTCGGTGGACAGCCTAACGTTGGTTTGTAACCGTGGTGATGCCTCGGCTTTTGCGCGTCGTTTCTCTCTTTGCTCTATTTTGCAGGTCTACCCAAACCCTTCCATGTTGCTCCGCTGTCCTATTCCTTCTCCCTGTTCATTTATTTACACCGTTTCTGGCTGTCATTTTTTATACAGTTTCTGGCTGTTCTTTTCCCTCTTCCCTCCCCTTCTCTCATTCCCCAGGCCCTCCTACATGCCCCTCCTGTCTTTCCTGCCGGCGGTGCAGCGCTCTCCGGCTCCTCACACCCGGCCCCGCCCCGTCGGCCCCTCCGCCGTCGAGCCGCTGTGACACTAAGGGCCTGACGTCACGTCAGGAATGCCAGCCCGCCGCCCCCACCGTCACGCGCCGTGAGGCGCGAGTGTCCGCGATGTTTCAGCGACTAATGAATGGCTCCGGCGAAGCCCAGCCTCACATGCTCTGGGGCCGGATTATGAGCTGTGTCGGCCCGGTGCCGGACGCTGTCCACGCCGGCCGGACAGCGGCTCAGAGCCGGGTGTCCGCTGTGGACACTGCACGGGAGGGAGGGGTCGAGCCGGTTTGTGTTTCAGCTCATCATCCCTGTTGTCCGAGGAGGTCCGCGCGAGTCAGGCGGGCCGGTATCGTGCTGGTGGGAGTGCCCGGGGAGGGCCGCGCTGGTCAGGCGGGCCGGTATTGTGCTGGTAGGAATGCCCGGGGAGGGCCGCGCTGGTCAGGCGGGCCGGTATCGTGCTGGTGGGAATGCCAGGAGTCGCGCTGGCTCAGTGTTTGCCGCTGAAACATGCACGTGGCCCGCTTCTGAGCCGTCGTCCCTGTACTGCAGGTTCGCATGGTGCAGGGGCACCATCAGGCGCAGGTGAAGCGGGAAGAAGTGGAGACGCCGCACAGCAGCGGCATGTACTCCCCCAGCACTACCAACCTGCCGCAGGTAATTGACCCCACACTAACACCCTCGCGCGCAGAATGTGCTCCCCATCCAGGTATGGGTCGTTGTCTTAGCACCAATGCCGCCACGTGCGTCCATGCGTCTCCCCAGTAACACCAGTCTCGCGTGTGGATACGCGAGCCCGACCCTCACACCACGGCTTGGCAGCACGTTCTGCCTGCTGGCCGTGCTGAGGCTCCTTCCCTGTCATCGGTCCGAGGCGCCAGACGCAGCAATGCTGCTGGGTGATGCAGCAGCGGCGCGGTGCTGGCTCCCGGACGGCGTCCAGGCGGCGCGCGGCGGAGGAGCCGGCGCCCTAGGCCAAGGTCGCGGCGTGAAGCGATGGCGGCAGCGTTCATGCAGTTTCCAGAACCGTGCACAACTCACGGATGGATACACTCCAGTCATGTCGGAAGCGGAGCGCTTTCCGGAAAACATTGCTACTGTGCCGACACTCCCCGCTCGTCCCAGAAATCTCGCCACGAGCGCAGCCGCGTGCGATATTGCGCCAGCCGCCGGTGCCTCTCCGACAGGCAATCGCCGGCTAATTGCCTCTCCCCGTCATCGCATGATGCGTCACGCTGCGCCACCTGTGCGTGCGTGCTACGCGCATGCGGCGGCTGCTCGGCGGCCGCGCGTCACGCGCCGATCGGAACGCGGATACGATCGGCGCTGAGTCAGCGGGGGTCTCGTGCGCCGCCGTCGTGCCGTCCCGCGCTCGCCGAGACGCTCAACAAAGCCCGCGTCGGCTTCCGCACCAGCCGCTTCCAGCGATGTCCGGTTCCGCCTCCGCGGTGGCCGAGCGGCCGGCCGTCGCCGCCGCTGCCACGAACCGCGCCTCTTCCGACGGGGGAGGCACAGTTCGCGGCAGCGGCGGCAGCGGCGGCGGCGGCCGGCCCTCATGGCGTGCGGATGTTGCGACTCGGAAGCGGGTGGGCTGGGGCGGCCCGGCGACCGTCGCCCCCGGGAGCCGACCCCGCCGGCCGTCTGTGTCTGCGCCGACGCGGTGGCCGCCGCAGATAAGGCTGCGCACGCTTCCGCCGACAGCCCCGCTTCCGCCGGGCCGGCGGCGCGTGGTCGCGGCACGTGCTGTGCAACCGGGCGCGAGCGCGGCGCGAGGGACACGGCCGCGCCTCACTGCAGCGTCGCTTGACCCCGCGCAGCTATCCGGCGCGCTGTCCGGGGCCTGCGGAGAGGTTTGCGTTTGCTGGGGTCGTCCCAATTGGCGACGGCTTAAAACGTACGTCCTGGAGATGTGGCGTGGCAAGCGAGTGAACGCGGAGATAAAGAAGCTTGGCCATTTCACTTGCCTTTTGTCTTTGCTCAAAAAGATATCGTCCAAAAAGTTAAGTTACCTGAAACAGGCGAGCCAAAACTATGTAAGTAATGCGGTGTACTGAATCAGTTCTTCATCAGTCCTGCGGCTCAAATCCGGCCAGTCGCCGTGTTTATTTCCCGGCATGAGTTATGTCCGAGCTATGTATAGCCAACGAAACCAGCCCGTGAATGATCACACTGGAATCTAGCTTGAATTGCCTCGGGACGTTTCCGCGTGACCTCACCAGCGGACATGGCGGTCAGGAAAGCCACTGTCGGGGGTGCACCAGACAGCGCTGACGTCACTACCGTCAGCCATGGGCCCGGCTCGAAGAAGCCGTGTGCAATCTGCAGTTGAATGGGAGTCTGACGTTGTCTGATACTGAGAGTACTGCTGTTGAAGGGAGTGTCCCACCGTTTGGGGCCTCTGTCAGAAGCATACTCTGGTGAAACCTCAGGACCAGTTAGCTTAATGATAGCACTCGGTAGCACTACTGCAACGCCATCAAAACACGAGAAGAATGCAAATTTTAATTATTTTCAGGTCCAAATTACGCTGTGACGCTTTGCAACAGCGGACACTTCTTTCCCGCAGTCGCGACAGTCGTCGTGGCGACGGCGGAATCTGCTGGCTGCCCGCTGTCATCTTTTACTGAGAGGGAGTGTTCCACATATGTGTGGGATTTTGAACTGAAATGACCATCTTGAAGATCATTCGGTGCAGTTCACAGCCTTGCACGTCTTAAGACTTAAACCCCTCTAGTTTCTGAGCTACACTCCCGCGAGGATATGCAGGCTATTTCGGGAGGATTGTTTCAAGATCACCCGGGCATCCATGACGCCATTATGACGTAATTTAGATACGGTCATGCCGTTAGCCATGTGGCGATCAAGGCTAAGAAAAATGTAATTGTCGAGTCGTTCATAAATGACGTTCGTGAACACGGTTTCCAGATATGACGACGATCAATTGGCTCTCAATCAATGTTGTGCAAGGTGCGATGACGTAATAAGACAATGACGTGTTAAGGAACTCATTTACGAAGCAGAGAAATTGTGTTGTTCAGGGCTGACTTTTCCACTTAAATGTCTACCAATAGTTGCAAGTTATCTTATTTAATCATACTTAATGCTTGCTTCGCTATCTTCCAGTGTGGAACATTCCCCTGCATGACGTCAGCACAAACGAGCATTTGTGATTGACACGGGGGCGGCAAGGGCCAGTTGCCGAAAAGTGCATTGGTTGAAGTTTGAACCATGCGTCATGATAAACCATGTGATACTCAGTTTCCCAAAGCCAAAGTACGCTTCGAAAAGAGCTACAGTAGTAAACGCCATAGAGGCGAAATCGAAGTCATAGTGTAGTGTTTCGTTGAATTGGTGGGATGATAGCTCCATGTTCGCGCATTTTTTTCAAATGGTGTTTCTAGCTTTCGTAGCGTTTATTACACATATATTTTGACACAGAAGTGTGTCGCAATCACTTTACAAAACACACACGTTGGAAAAATCTGCGCCAACGAAGGGTATTACTTGCATCGTGGTGAATGGAGAGTCAAATAAGATTTCTCCCTCAGCAGCTGCTGCTTCACATTGAAATTCTGAGCTGTTTGGAAGGATAATGAGAAAACTGCATTGCTGATCAAATCGTACGCGTCTGACCTAACAATAAGTGAAAGGAATAAAAAGGTGGCATGCTTCCTTCAAGGGCGTTAACTGTCACACGCCAGTAGTCTGGTCTTCTGTGTTCTGTTGTTGATAGTGTTGTAGGCGATGTATGAGGATGGTCATAAATTCCGCGGGCCGTTCGATCTGTTTTCGTGCCTCAGGGTGGGTGGCGTTCCGATGGTGGCGCAATTTCGGCTGTTGGCCCCACTGAAAGCCTGAAAGCTCACCCCCACCACGGTCTACCGGCGCGGGACTCGGTCGTTCGATTGAAGCGGGCCGCGGTTGGGCTGCTGCGAATGCGGACAGTTGGACGTTCGATGCTTCCATTCAGCCTGCGCTTCGAGCCGATGTTTTTTAATGCCCTGGTGACCGACTGGTTCACGGAGTGACATTGGGCCTCCATGGAGCGAGCCCGGGGCCTTCGACATTGGGCCGCCGCGGACCCAGCCCCGGGGGCCTTCGACATTGGGCCTCCATGGAGCGAGCCCGGGGCCTTCGACATTGGGCCGCCGCGGACCGAGCCCGCCGTTGCCAAACAGAGGAGCGGCTTTTGGTTTGAATGAAGCGAATTTACGCATTCCTGTGCGACCATCGCTAGGGCTCATAGCTGTCGCACGAAACGCCTTTTTTACTTTAAAAAGCACTGCGGACGGGATGTTTACATGACATAATTTGGGTTATTCTAAACATTACGCGCTTGCGGAGGGTTTAATCGCATAAGCATGACAGGACGCCATCTGGTGATCGCCGGCGATCTGGAAACCGAACGGCGTCTGCAGATCACCCTGATCGCGCCGAAGCACTGGTCGCGTGGTGTGACGTCACGCGTGGCCTTAACCCCGGGAAGGTTACGCAAGCCGGCAGCACTGCACGGATCCGCGGTTTTTGAGAGTGACCGCGGCATTGCTCAACGGGGCATCGCTGGAATGTTGATGTCGCGTGGCATCGGGGTCGGCGGTGTAAACGGCGGCCCGGCGCGTGGTGTCGGGTGTCACTCTGATCTCCTCGTTAACTCCGACACTCACTCTCCGCGCCGCTCCTCTGTACTGTTTTCTTTTTTTCCGTCGTCCCATTTTTTCCTTTCTACCTTGTTGCAGCGATCTGTCCGGGGATGTTGCCAGCTGCCGCCGTTGTTTGTCCCGGGATGTTCCCAGCTGCCATCCTCGTTTGATCCCCGTTTGTCCTGGGATGGTAACATTAGGTGTTCGGTTCTGAAGTTTGTTGCGTGTGGTAATAGTTGATGACCGAATATTTTTCTTCAACGAATGATGTACACTTCGACTGGACTGAAGTTTGTTTTTTTATTCAAGAAACCTGAAACTGGACAAATAAAAAAGACAGCCGAATGCAGCAATAGAAGCTGATACTATATGCCCGAAGTCAATGCGGTTGGTTGGTGCGCATCAGCGCCCAAGCAAATTTTTGATTCCGTTGAGACCATTCAGGCTGTTCTCTCACTCGTCTCCAAATAATCTGTTACTGTATCTTTTCTTCTCTCTCCTGCGCTTTGCGCTCGACTTTCATTGTCGCGGCCGATCGTTAAGGTAATCATCGTCTCTATTATCAGCGTGCCAAACCCGAATCAAACAATTATGCCTGATGGAAAAGCTGTTTTCTAGTATGCGTTGCGACTAAAGTTCGACAGATATAGACCGATATGGCCCTTGTGATACGCTTCTGGAGGACAGAAAATGCTGGGGCAGCAGTCGTCGGACCACACGGGCACGACATCCCATCGTGAGTCCCTGGAAAGGTAAATGGCTCCCACGTTGGCGAAATCGTTGATCCACTCATGCACGCTACCATAGAGATTATATCACAAGGCCTGTCGTGCAAAGGTTCGGCCCCAGGTGGGTAAACCAAGAGACAGCTGCCGAACAGCAAGCAGTTGACTGGTAATAAACAGGGAGTGCGATGAAGAGTGGCGCGATATTCCTGTTTTAAAGCGATCAAAAAACTGCGTTTTGATTTGTTTCTTGTCTTTTTTCGGCTTCTCTTCAGCACGCGCTCACCGAAGGCCCCGTGAGGCAAGCCATCATTTTCCGTCGGGATCCCGCCGGCGGGTTTAAGCCAAGCTGGGGATCGAATATCCCACTCCTTTGTTTCTTTTCGTGATGTTCTGGAGTGTACCAAATGTGTTCGGGCAGCCTAGAGGGGCACCTGCGTTGCGCTTGCGTATTTATAGGCACGCGCCGCGAGGTGTCCGTCGAGTGCGTCATCTTGCCCAAGGTTTTCGAGCTCGAGTCTGTCGTCAGCTGCTCAGAACGATCGCGCTCGGCCTGGCCATCGTGTCGTAAGATCGCTGAGGGTTTTTAGTATTAATGGGCTGGCAACTGGTCGCGTGCCACCTAGATGTCAGGGCGCGCTTACGCCGGAGATCAATGGGGATGCCTCGGCGGTGATTTTTGGCAGCGATGTGTCGCGAGCAGACTGCATGCTTTGGCGGCGGAGTGCACCTCAGCGGGCGTCACCCACGGTTCTGTTCCAGAGGACGTACTAGTGCTGGGGCATCGGTATGGCGCACCAAGAGTTGTGGGGGAGGAGGGAAGCCGCTTTCGTTGCTGCATGCATATCGATATATGACATTCCATGCGACACGTGGCTTGTCTGAACCGTCGGCCGTAACGACGGTCGATGGCGAACATGTTTACCTGCTACGGTTCACGGTTGTTTAACAATACGTCCTAGTTGTAAACCCATAAAGCTGGCGCTAACGTTCTGGCACCAGAAATCGGCACTGTTCCGGAGGCCTCCGACCCGCTTGTTGTTTTCTCTTGTTCAGAGAGCGCGGTAGGTATGCTCTGGGTTCGAGGATATCTGTCGAGATTGCCGTTTCGTGCGCCACGTATTGATGCTTTCGGGCGTGCTGGCTGCGTTTATTACTTCGCGTTCACTATTTTGTGTGGGAATCAAGAATAGTTTCAAAGACTGCCCTTCCCGTCTTGCGGTGCTCTCAGTGCTCTTAGTGCTCAGTGCTCTCAGTGCCTTACGTTGGCTTTCTTCAGTGGTCGACAGGCTTATCAAGGGGGCCTTTTTCGGCACGAATGGAGCGTCATTTTAAAGACGGCCCGCGATGTTGGACGCGTGACGCGGACGTGCCATCCTGTGCCTGCGCTCCAAGAGCTGCGCGCGTCAGCATTCCTCCCTGTGGTCCTGTTGTGAGCGGGGAAGCAAGACAGCCCCGCTGGCGGTGCCGCTCGACGCCCGTTCCAGCATACGTGGCGTTCCGTACAATGCACACCGTGCGGACAGGACGGGCTGCTCGCCGCGCCAGGGCGTGGGCGGCGTAACAAACCGATGAGTCAGGAGTGGACCCGCTGTCTGTTTGTTTTTGAGGTCTGTCGTGGGGCAGCGATCTGAAGCAGCCTGGCGCAGCCATGTGAGGTCAGCCAAATAATGGAGACGTTTAAAGGACGGGTCTAGTAACACTAACGAGTAAATCAAGCGTAGCGTTGCCGAAGTATGTGTGCATCATGCTAAATTACGGCAATGTCGGGATATGCATGCGAGCCAAAGTCCGCAAGCCAGGAACGTAAATGAGAATATAACTTTTACAAATGGGAGGTGCATGCAGCATGTAAATATTTTCTCCATTATTACGCGAACCTGCAACCAGTTCAAAAGGGAATGGGCCCGCTTCACGCGATCATTCTGGCGGCCATCATTGCTTGATTATTCTAGCTGCGTTCACGCCCTGATCATTGTGTGCATATCCGGATGTACGTTTTACCTGCTGGAGCGCGCCGCCTCTAGCAAGACTCCGTCCTATCGCAAGAGTAACTCATACGCCGCGCGGTGAATAGCATTCGGCAGTCTGACAGCCTGTGGAGCGTCCACGGTTACCTGCTGGAGCGTGCCGCCTCTAGCAAGACTCCGTCCTATCGCAAGAGTAACTCATACGCCGCGCGGTGAATAGCATTCGGCAGCCTGACAGCCTGTGGAGCGTCCACGGTTACCTGCTGGAGCGCACCGCCTCTAGCAAGACTCCGTCCTATCGCAAGAGTAACTCATACGCCGCGCGGTAAATAGCATTCGGCAGCCTGACAGCCTGTGGAGCGTCCACGGTTACCTGCTGGAGCGTGCCGCCTCTAACAAGACTCCGTCCTATCGCAAGAGTAACCTGTACGCCGTGCGGTGAATACCATTCAGCAGCCTGACGGCTTGTGGACCGTCCACGGTTACCTGCTGGAGCGTGCCGCCTCTAGCAAGACTCCGCCCTATCGCAAGAGTAACCCGTATGCGGTGCGGTGAATACCATTCAGCAGCCTGACAGCCGTTGCAGCGTCCGCGGAAGATGAGAGCGATATGCTGGATGCCGGGTCATTTTCGTCAGCCGGCGACCGAGCCGGCGCCGCCGCGATACGCGGGACGCAAACAAGTCGCTACCGCCGTTCACACTTGACTGTCAGGAGCTGAACCAGGCCGTCACGGCCCATTTGCGGCGCAAGTGGCAACGGCGACTCAACAAGCCCACGGCCGTGCAGTGCCAGATGGCCGCGATGAGCGCGGGCGGGTGTCCATGGCGCTGGCGGTGTGCTGCGGTCGGATGAGGTGGTCTGCTGTTGGCTGCCTCGTGGTCCGCGCTGGCTCCGCCACGCCCTTCTCGGGCTCGTGGCGGAGACGGGCTCGTCTGCCGGCGCCGGGCTCACGCGTTATCGTGTGACACGGTATCGATGTATTTGTGGTCGCGTGTTGCGGGATAGGCGTGATGTCTCTCGGCTAGGGTTGACATCACGCCAGACGAGCGAGCCCGGCAGGACTGAATAGAACTTAATCACTGAGATCGTACCATTCGGAGTGGCGGTCGTTGCTTGTCTGCAGCGGCGTTAGTGTCCTCGTTTAATGCGGGTGTGTCAGCGTATGTGATTCGCACACCTAGCTAGTCGGTTAGTCCTGCTATTTTTTTTTTTTGGGGGGGGGGGCAGTGCGATGCATGACCGAATGGTGGGTCACCACGCCGCAAAATGTTACCTTCGACACTCGTGAAGAAGATTTCGCAGGTTTCATATTGCAGCACTGTGGCCGATAGCACGCCATCGCAGCTGGTTCGGAAGAGAGGTTTTGCGCGCCTTATCACACCGCTCACGGAACGGCCTAGCACTGTGTGCCAACCGCATTCCAGCGGTGTTCTAGTAATGAGACCTGGCGGGGACCCTGCAGTGGACCCGGTGTCTAAGAGCTTCGTGCCGCGATGTGTCACGGGCGGCGGCGGTGGCATGCGGCGCGTAATGTACGGCCCACAGACGTCACGAGGTGCGGCACGCGCGTGTGGAGCCGCGCCGCTGAACAGCCGCACCGATCGCGGCCGGCGGAAGCGGCGGCGCAGGGCAGGCAGCCCCGCCCGCCGCGCCTCATTCACTAGAAATTGATGACGTTAGCCCTTTGGCGGTGTATGAAAAGGACTGAGGTAAAAATCGCGCTCTCCCCCCCCCCCCCACACCTCAGAGGGATGTACGGTCATCGATTCCGGTGGAGGCCAAGGTCGCTCGTGGTCTGTCAGTGGCGTTCGGCGGGAACTGGTCTTGCCGCTTGCGGCGGCTCGCGCGCGGTCCAGCACCCTTCGTAACCGGGAGCAGTTGTCATCGCCCGTTCCCCAGACCGACCGGCGTCTCTACCACGGACAGCTATAGAAGTTAATCACGGCAGTCGCTGAATTGGAACTGGGCTGAGGCGCTGGGCGCTCAGCAACCGTGCGCCTCGTCCGTTCCCACCACCCGACGATCAAATAACAGAAAATCGCGCTGGGGAGACGAACGCGGCGCGGCGTGAACGCCCGACCGTGGGAGAACGGCCGGTGCCGCCGTCCAGCGTTGGGTTACGCCGCGCGCGCACGTGTGCCGCCGCGAGCGCGGTGCGTGACGCGACCGACGGGCCGCGAGCGTGCCGCGAGACGCGACGGGTCCGGCGGCGAACGTGCCGACGTTACAGGTGCGGTCAGCCCGTCTGCCGCTGAGTCAGCGGCGCCGAGTGGGGCAGCTGCGGGGTCACCCCGTGGCCCGGCCTCGGCCCCTGGCCGCCCGGCCCCTCGCCAGACGAAGGCCTTTGACTGAAGCGTGCTCCCAGCCATTGAGAACCTGAAGCAGAGCCTGGGGATGGAGCGCCATGCGGTTGAACGAGATCCACCAGGTGTGAGCTGCTGTCATGTAGCTCCTCATGCTGACGCAGCACACGAGGTCAAGCCGGTTCATGCGGATGAATATGCAGATCGGGGTGCGTTGGTGACATGAATACACTTGGACAGCCTACGACCGATTCGGATAAGTGTCCTCCGCGTAGTTCGTGGCGTACTGCACATCGCCACTCGGTTCGTGTGTCGCGATGGGCGGGGGTCGGGCCATATTGGCAGATTATGGTCAACGATCGGGCCGCATTAAGGTCGGGATCCGAATCAATATTTAGAGTAACTTGGACAGATTCGGCTAACTGCTGGCGGTAATAGTTTGTAAATTGCTGCTGGCAGTCGGTAGGTATTTGCGACCAGCCACGTAGTGGACGTGTGGGTGCCGGTGGCGTAGTGGATAACGCGTCTGCGTGAACTACTGCGCGTCTGGGAAACCAGAGGTACGGGGTTCAATTCCCCGCGGTGCCCGTCCTTCCTGCCAGGGTGAGAGGCAGTGATGCGACATAGCCTCAGCAGCTGCGTGCGTCGTAAAGCCTCAATGACGTCGACATCGACAGTGGACTTGAACAATGCTAAAACTGTGTTCGCATTGTCGCTACCGTCTTGAGCATGTTGCGAACGCTCAAGGCGAAAAGTGTGTCGTAAAGTGGCCGTAACTCCACATCAGACAAGCCAATGACCCGTATGCCCCAGAAGTCGCTCGTCGGGTAGAATATGAAGGCTTCCATTCACGTAACCATGTACAGGTTGTGGAATGCGTCCATGGGAAGCACCAAAAACCGGGAATTATCCGCGCGCACCTCCGGCAATACCTTTGTCTCCTGAACTCCATACTGGAGATGGTTACATAATGTGATAAATGGAGAGGAAATGAGCTACGAATATTGGATTTTGCTCTGGGGCCGTAATGTCATGGGGCTTGAGGTTTTAAGTGCGTGGGACTCACACTCGGCCTGTGATTAAGTGTTAACGTATGTGAGTGACAGGCTACAGTTTTCACGGACTGCTGTCAAAAGCTCTGCCAAAAAGCATATCCAGGGCGTTCTCTGAGGCTGTGTTGAAAGCTTCGTCAAGCATGCGCAAATTTTACCCTTATCTTTTTGCGAATTGTTGTTTAGATTCAGCGGTATATGCATTTCAGACCATTAACCACCGTTTTCGTTGCTGCCGCCCTATTCTCGCCCGCTCGTCCGTGCCACAACTGCGGCCGATTGTTGGTCGCCCTTGGGTGGCATGCCGGCTCCTGTTGAGCACAGAAGCCTGGTGTGATGGTGGGCGGAGTGAGCGCGGGTATTCCGTCCCCTTAATGCCCCTTATTAATTAACTTAATGACGTCGTGGCTGGTAACTACCACTCGAGCCCATAACAGACTGTCTGAAGCAGGACACATGCTATTTTTGGAGGGCAGTGACAAACCGCACGCGCCAAGCCGCAGGACCCATTGATCGGTTCGTCACGTGACGGTCTGGACTGGTGACGCGTGCCGGCGTACTCCGCTGGCGCTGGTGTGATGACGCGTCGGTGGCTGATCCCGGGCGGACGCCGGCCGTCGCCGACAGGCGGGTGGCCGGCGGGGAGCCCGCGCTCCGGCGCCGGCAGCTCACGGCCGGCCGTGCGGCCCCAGCGCCGTTTGGTGCTGTTTGCTGCAGCGTGGCTGGGCGGTGCCCTCCAGCTGACCAGGAAGGTGGCGGCGGCACAACGCGACGTGGTGGGCTTGTGATAAAGTGAAGTCGGCAGCGCGCCACCGGTGTTCGGTGGCGCCGGACGCAGTCAGCGACCTGTGACGGGTGGCCCGGGATGCTTGCGCTGTTTCAGCTGCAGTTGCGGCCTGTGGTCCTCTCCCGCGCACAGTTCGCGCTGTGTGGCTTGCAGCTGTCGTGCTATCTGCGCCCCGGCTATGCCTTTAGTCCTGTCCCGTGGAGGGAGCCTCTGAAATGGAAGGAGGTTGAACTAGTGTTGTCCAGGCGAAATGGGGGGGGGGGGGGGGGGCGGGGCTGTATCGCAGCTGGAGCGACGTTCAGTAACCCGCCTGTGATGACTTCCCCAGCGCAAGTGTTGTCGCGAAGGACTCAGCTGACGCCCCTTGTTGCTATGCTATCCCCGGTGACGTTTGTGTTTGTCTGGCCGCGTTGTGGAACGCTTGTGGTGGTGCTCTCAGTGCAGCGTGGCGACCCGCTCGGCAGTTGACAGCCCTGTCTCCGAGGTGGCGCGTACCCGCCTGGGCCTCGTTGCCTCCCCCCCCCCCCCCATTCCCGTGTCTCCGGTGGCCCGCGCTCCCCCTCAGCGGCTGCTAACCACGCCGTCTGCCCCGTCTCGGCCTCCATCGGCGCCCCCCCCCCCCGCCCCTCTCCCCCCAGTACCCGCCTGGGCCTCGTTGCCTCCCACCCCCCCCCCCATTCCCGTGTCTCCGGTGGCCCGCGCTCCCCCTCAGCGGCTGCTAACCACGCCGTCTGCCCTGTCTCGGCCTCCATCGGCGCCCCCCCCCCGCCCCTCTCCCCCCAGTCCCGTCTCCGGCGCCCTGTGCCCCGTCTGAGCCGCTGCTAACCCCCGCCGTCTGCCCCGGCCAGGTGGAGTTCTCTGACCGGGCCGAGTTCGAGGTGATGGACGTGCCGGACGGCGGCGGCACCAGCTACCCGGCGGCCGGCGAGCTGTGCGACAGCCGGCCGCCGTCGTCGCCCAGCGGCCTCGACAAGGGCGCGCTGTACGAGTCGCCCTGCTCGCCCGACCGCCAGTTCTGCTCGTCCACCACGCTGAGCGAGGGCGTGCAGTTCGAGGTGCGAGCTCGCGCGAAGTCGTCCGGCGGCGTCGGCCCGGTGCTCCGGTGCGGAGCTCTGAGCCGGTGCTCCGGCCCGGTGCTCTGAACCAGCCGCTGGAGCCGTGCCGAGGGCGACTCTGCTGGAGATTCGTGGAGCACGGCCGACACCGCCAGCGCGGCAGCCGTGATAGCAGCGTTTTATACTGGCTCGACATTGTTTGTGTGTTCATGTGAGCGGTGCTTGGCGCGGTGGTAGGTGCTGGGCTCTTGGTTGGTCGAGGCTCGCGATTGATTACGCGTTGCTTTTTTGCTGTGATTGGGGCGAAATCCCGCAAGCGCTGCCACGTGCGTCGAACATGCCCTAGACGACTTTGGGAAGCCACTTGCGCGTGGTCTACCAGATCCCCGCTGAATCACAACGTATCGACCGGCTTCTTGCGTCTCTTTTTCCCGGCTGGTCGCGGCGCGAGGCGCCATTGATCGGTGCTGTATTGTGCGTCGATGCCGCCCTGCTGTCGTCGCCTGCCCGCGCCAATACTGAGTGCGCTCCGCTCCGCCCAGGTGCGCGGCGAGGACGACGCGCCCAAGCGGACTTGCCTGGTGTGCGGTGACGTGGCCAGCGGCTTCCACTACGGCGTCGCCAGCTGCGAGGCCTGCAAGGCCTTCTTCAAGCGCACCATACAGGGTGAGCGCGCGGCGTGCGGCTGGTGATGAGAAGCCCGGGCCGTTGGAATGTCCGATGATCTGTTTCTAGGTTGATGGAAGTTTTGCTTGGGTCTTCGACCACGGACAGCTCAGCATCGTGAGTGGTTGGCGCAGGTAGCCAGGTGTGCGCGTGCTGAGAGATCCACTGTTCCGTTAGTGTAGGCTTTTCACCCATGCTATCCGTGCACACCAGCAGCGTATACCGTGTAGAAGCCTGCGGAAGTTTTCGGCGAGCTTCCTTGTGTCCGCCCGGACACACCTGACGTGCTGTGGAGGTTCTGCTGACCTGGGGGAGCACCTCCGTCGTTCCGGCGCGCCAGTCCCATCTGCGGCCGTGGCGCGTGTCAGCGCCGATGCTGCTCCGTGTCGACACGCCGACATTGAGCGGCTCCTGACGGCGCCCCTCTGCCGGGCCGGCAATGTGTCGGCCAGCGGCGGCCGGAGCGGGGCCCCCGCTGACGCCCGGCGGTGCCGCGTCCGTTGCAGGTAACATTGAGTACACGTGTCCGGCCAACAACGACTGCGAGATCAACAAGCGCAGGCGGAAGGCCTGCCAGGCGTGCAGGTATGTGCCGGACGTCGCAGCGGGCCACGCGCCTCGTCCTGGCCAGGGCGGGCAGGCTGCGTGATCGGTGTGTTCGTGCGAGCGGGGCGTGTGCGCGGGGGCGCGTGGCGAGTGTGGTTGCGGCCGCTTACCCGGGCGTGTGCGTGCGTGTGTGGATGAGAGGAGCGTGAGCCTGCGGGCACGTGTGGTGACTGTTCGTGCAGTCGGTCCGCTTGACGGCAGATTGAACTGTGTGTAGTGATTTCGTGTAGTCGTTCCGCTTGACGACAGATTGAGCAGTGTGTAGTGACTGTTCGTGTAGTCGGTTCGCTTGACGACAGATAGAGCAGTGTGTAGTGACTGTTCGTGTAGTCGGTTCGCTTGATGGCAGATTGAACTGTGTGTGGTGACTTCGTGTAGTCGTTCCGCTTGACGACAGATTGAGCAGTGTGTAGTGACCGTTCGTGCAGCCGGTCCGCTTGACGACAGATTGAGCTGTGTGTAGCGACTGTTCGTGCAGTCGTTCCGCTTGACGACAGATTGAGCAGTGTGTAATGACTGTTCATGCAGTCGGCCCACTTGACGGCAGATTGAGCTGCGTGTAGTGACTGTTCGTGCAGTCGGTCCCTCGACGAGAGATTGAGCTGATAGGATGGGCTGTGGATTCATTACAACGGGTGTGGAAGGTGCAGTTCCGCCGCCGCTCCCGCTCCGACCTCCACTCGGCCCGTACGGGGTGGAGTGGCCTGGCTCGGCCCCGCAACGGAGAGGCGTGTCCAAGAGTCTGGCTAACCGCTGCAGTCCTATTAAGAGTGTATTCGGCCGCGGTGGCTACTGGTCCCACATTAGGCAGGCGGCCCGAGTTTCCCCCGTCACTGCTCCAGTTCGGAGCCCACGCAGTCTGTGCGCGTGTTCAACACTCCGTAGCTGGCCCCGCCTCCCGCCCTCGCCCCCCGCACGGGTGCAGCCGGCCGGCGCGGTCTCCAGGGGCGTCACCGTGGCGCGGCGCGCCTGCAGGACGGCGCCACACCACCCATCACGCGGCCGTGTCGGCGTCATCACGTCGGCTCCGCCCGGCGCTGGCGGGGGCCGCCCGCGCACCTGTCCGCCCGCCGCGCTCGACCTGGGCACCATGTCGCGGGGTGTGTCGCAGATCGCCGCAAGGCGAGGGTGGACAGCGCGGTGTCTGCCCGTGGCTGATCGGCGACGCTGACGCGCGCTGGGTGGCGAGCGCCGCGTGCTGAGAGCCCGGCGCGTCACTGCTGCGCCGTCGTCAGCCGGCGGTCGGACCCGTGGAGGGGAGCGACGTGCGGGCGACGCTAACGGCTCGGCACCGCTCGGAGGTCGCTGCTGGAACGGTCTGCTGGTCAGGGGCGGCAGGCAGCGGGCGCAGCTCCCAGGCCGCGGCGCCCGCGGACGCCCGTTGCGATGTATCGGCCGGAGGGCGCCGACGACGGACCGCGCAGCTGGCGGCGGCAGAGGCGTGCGTCCAGGCGGCGCCAGTCGTCGCCTCCGACCAGGGCGGAGCTCGGGGCAGGGGTGGCGCGCAACGGCCTGCGCCGTCGCCAGGAAACTGCTGTGGCAATGTCAGCTGGTTGGTGACGAATCAGGTCGGCGTGGAGCGCATGGGGCGCTGCGCTGTATCGTTATGGACGCGCGGCCGGTTAAATGGGTTGCGGCGCAGTGCCAGGATTTGATTTAAGTGCGAACGGCTGCTGTCGATCGCTAGATCAAGTCGTGTATCATGGATCAATCAAGTTAGCATTCAGGTGTGGACACGGTGTTCTGCAATTATCCTCGTTCACTGTCGACATGATTGGCTTCAAACATCCCAAACACCAGTTTTGTCTTCTTTGTCAAACACAGGCCGTCTTAGTTTCGTTTTGTCTTCAGCGCGTCGTACCGGCTCCGATCTAGTTGGTAATTTCGCATTGCCATTGCGCTCTCAAGTGCTCTCGGTGATGCTGAGACATGTCTCAGATGCGCCTCGCCTTCGACTGGCAGCATCTCGTCCCCGGGCATGAGTAGCTGCAGACTGCTGTCCAACAATTTTGTTCAACTAGCGTTCATGAGCTTCTGGTTTTGCTGCCGGGCGATGACGTTCGTAGGCGCGACAGACCGAGCCATTAGTCACTGCCAGCGGGGATCCGGCTTATTAAGTAACGCCTGGGGATGCGTGGAGCAGGACGACCTCTCGTGGCCGCATGAGCGGAACGGTGGCGCGCGTCTCCTTCCGGCGGGTGGTAACGGTAAGCCCGACCGGCGGCTGGTGACTCACTGTTGACGGATATAGCGCCTGCTGTCCCCGCGAGGACGCGACGATCCGGGTCGCGTCGGTCGAGGTCGAGTCGATCTGGGTCGGGTCGGCGATGACAGGAGGCTCAGTTGATGTGGTGACGGTGACGTGGCACGCACGCCACTGCCCCCCCCCCCCCCCCTCCCCAGGACGCTGTCTACCGCATCCCGCCGGGGCGCGGGGGGGGGGGAGGTCAGGCACTTGTTCCGTGGGACCCCAGCCTGCCGCGCGGTTTCTGCAGGAAATGACTTCAGTGGAACTCACGGGAGCTCCGCTGCAGTGACGCGACTGCCAGAGTTTGTCCCGGGCTGCGGGCGTGAACTTCCGCGTTGTACTTTCGTTTGGCTAAGTACGTGATGTGGGCGGCTCCGTTCGGTAGGAGCTGGTCAGGACTCGCTGTTCTTCCCATGTGCACTGGGGTTTGATGAAGCTGGGCTTGTGTCCGCGCTTTGCTGGAAAGGCTTTGCTGTGCGTTGCGTGCTTGGATGTCTTTGTTCACGGTTGGATGGGATTTGATGTAGCTGGTCGTTGGCGCTGAAGCCTCCTGCATGTAACACCCCGCAAGTGGCCGGGCCACGATTGGACGGATGTTGAGTCGTAGTGAAGGCCGTCGCGCAGCTGTATTGTGGAGCGCCAGACGTCGGCGCGAGCAGTCTGACTCGGTCAGCGCCGGCGAGCCCCAGCCATGCGGCCGCCAAGTGACTGAGCGATGCACGCGGCGCCTACCGTAACAGTATTGTGGGCAGGACCGCGGCCGAACGCTCCTAAACTGTTTCGCTGTCACCAGCTGTGCGCGCGCGCGTGTGTGTGCGTGTGTGCGTGTGGGTGGTTGGGTGGGTGGGTGTGCGCATGGGTGTAGGTGTGGGTTTGAATCTGAGTCTGAGTCTGGGTCTGGTCTGGTCTGGTCTGGTCTGGCTGACATCTCTGTTGATGATGCGACGTTTGCGAGCCAAAGTGACCGTTGACCTGCGGAGGTCGAAGCCGTGTGCAGGCGCTGGCTGGTCGGCCTCTCAACACACTGTGACGTCTGCGTCGTCTGGCGAACCCCAGACCTGCCGAGTGCGTACCGTCCCAGGCCGGAGTGTCGCTCTGGTACGTCCCGGACCCGCCGGGCGCGTGCCGTCCCGGGCTGGAGTGTCGCTCTGGTACGTCAGGGAGCCGCTGAGCGCGTGCCGTCCCGGGCCGGAGTGTCGCTCTGGTACGTCAGGGAGCCGCCGAGCGCGTGCCGTCCCGGGCCGGAGTGTCGCTCTGGTACGTCCCGGACCCGCCGAGCGCGTGCCGTCCCGGGCCGGAGTGTCGCTCTGGTACGTCAGGGAGCCGCTGAGCGCGTGCCGTCCCGGGCCGGAGTGTCGCTCTGGTACGTTCCGGACCCGCCGGGCGCGTGCCGTCCCGGGCCTGAGTGTCGCTCTGGTACGTCAGGGAGCTGCCGAGCTTGCCCCGTCAGGCGGACCGAGCCGAGCGCACCGGCTCGGTGGCCCGCGCGCGGCGACACCTCCGCTGACCGCGCGCCCCCTCTGGCAGGTTCCAGAAGTGTCTCAAAGTCGGCATGCTGAAGGAGGGGGTACGACTGGACCGCGTGCGCGGCGGCCGGCAAAAGTACAGGAGGAATCCAGAGCCACCGTATCAAATGCACTCGGTGCAGGTGAAAAAGCCGTCGCTAGAAGGTGAGACGGCCCGGCCCTGGCTCGGCGTCTGCAGCCGACTGATATTACCTCAGCACGCAATCGATAGTTGAGCAGTTGATGCTTTCGCCGGCACCCGACGAGCGTTTGTTAATGGCGTTCGTGATCAGTCGTCATGTGCCATTGGTCATTGGGGTGCCATCGTGTGGCTGCCAGGGAAGATGTGACGCGCAGACCGCATATTTATGGTGTGCTGGTGCGCACTTTTGTATGCCTTTGTTTAATCAGTCGCATCCGAATTAGTCCAAACGCGGGTTTTCTGCATGCATGTGTTAATTGCCACGCAAATAGCGTACATTTGAAACAGCCTGAAATTCCGGATGTTTGCAAGCATGTGAGAGCGTGTCATCTTCAGTAAGCGTCTCCTAGCACTACAAGGCGGAGCAAGTAGTGTGATCAGCGGCCTCCCCTTTTGACTCATTTTACGCAATTTTGCGGTGGCGCACGGTGGGGTAATTGGTAATTGGCGTAATAAATACGGTGGCGCACGACCGACCTCGGTGACAGATGTCGCGCAAAGGTCGCTGGCGCCTGTGAGATCCGAGCGGGCTGGCGGACCGCTGCTTCACACGGCGTCCGACAGACGGCGCTGCGGTGCCTGTGCGGCTGCGCAGCTCTCGCCGTGCTGTCCGCGGCCGGCCTCATCGGCTGTCATCATCCGCTCTTCTTCCGTAGTGTATTGCCTTACTCGGCGGCTGAATGGGTTCACCACTCGCACCGACCACTCGACACAGGGCACACGGCCGCGGCACCCGGCGCACCGCGAGCAGCCGGAGCTCTGTATGGTGTGACATCACCTGACCTCAGCTGACCTCACCTGACCGTTTGTGGCCCCTATGGCTGGTCCGGCAGACAACACGCTGCTGCGGCATCTGATGAAGTACGAGCAGCCGGTGCCGAGCGTGCCGCCCGACCGGTCGATCCCCGACCTCGAGTACCGCACCGTCTCGGCGCTCGCCTACCTCTTCGACAAGGAGCTGGGCAACTTCATCGGATGGGCCAAACAGCTGCCCGGTGAGGGGGCCCGATGCTTGGGAAGGGGAGGAAGGGGTCTGGACTGCAGGATGCTGGCATAGTGGAGAGGTAGGGAGCGTAGAGTGGATGGCAGTGGGTTACGAAACTCGTGGTGATGGATTACGCGTCGCTTTTTGATACGACTTGCGCATTTTCTGACATGGGCGTGGACAGTTTCCTTGCTCTTCAGTCGGTCGAAATGCGTTGTTTATTTTTATTCAACGTAAGATTTATACCGTGCGTGGTTCGTCTTTGGGTAGAGTGATCCGTCGCAGATTCAGTACTATCCTGAATGTCACTGGTGATATGCATACATGCTAGGGGAGATTCAAGCAAACCATCACTCGGCGGCTTGATACGCCATCGCCAGGTCAGTTAGGTCTTGACCCCCCCCCCCCCTCCATCATGCATGTATCACCCGTCCCCCCTCCCCCCCCCCCCGCCAGCGTCGTCTCGCATGTCCCCGGCGCGTGCGTGGCTCTGACCTCGCTCCCGCCGGCAGGCTTCGGCAACCTGGAGCTCAACGACCAGATGAACCTGCTGCAGAGCTCGTGGGTGGAGGTGCTGACGCTGTGCTTCGCCTACCGCTCGCTGGCCGAGGGCGCGTCGGCCGGCGACGCCAGCCCGCCGGCGCGGCCGCAGCTGACGTTCGCGCGCGACCTCACCCTCGAGGAGAAGGTGGCGCGCGACTGCGGCCTCGAGCAGGTGTTCCTGCAGGTGAGCACGCCGCGTGGAGCGGCGGCCGGGCGCACCGAGGGACGCTGGGGTGGATGGATGGAGGGCAGATGGCGGCGCAGGGAGGCGTCGAAGTGGGTGGTGCCGCCCGGCTGTCGGGCTGCCGTGGAGGGGCGGGGCGGTGAGGTGGTGGAGGAGCGGAGGCGGGGGCTCTGGGCGGCGGGGTGGTGATGAGTGTGGCGCTGGGAGGCGGCAGGGCGGTGCGGCTGGGGCCCGCTCGCGCCACGGGAGCCGTTGCGCGAGGCTGGCCTGGCGTGGGGAGGCGGATCGGAAACCGGAGGGCAGCGGGAGACGCGAGCGTGCACCGAACGTAAGAAGGCGAACAACAACCACCTGGCCAGGGTGGAATACGACTGATAGATGTTTGACGCCGCAGAGCGAGCTTGTCGACTTTGACGCGGTCGGAGAGCGGGCGCAGAGATGCAGGACAGTGGAGATGTACTACAGCAGACTCCCACTCGCAACACGAGGATAGGCGGCGCCACCGACTGGCTCGGAGATGCCCCGCGCTGTGACGGTCGAGTTGTGCAGCGACTTCGCAGCGATGAAGGCTACGCTCTTGCGTCCACGTCCAGCCTTGGTGCCCCTCTTCGGGCGGTCAGAAGGCGGGGGTTCGACCATGCCGAGGGCTGAATTGACGCCGTCCTAGGCGGTAATAGGTTTGAGGCCTGGGCGTACTGTTTGGTGCTCTGCCGAACAATATGGCGCTGTAAGGGGAAAAATGCGCTCGGGCATAAGTCCACCCTGATTTGGCGTCAGTTTTGGCGTTGCATATTGGCTGAACACTGGAAATCCGTACATTGTCCAGATGAACTATTCTTTTGACTGGCAGCAACCTTCGTTGAAGCGTCGCGCTTAACGCCGCCACTCAAATGTCCACCTCTCGTCTGCGTCGCCTTTGCCTGGCTCATCAGATGAAAAGGCATGCCGGGGCGCTGTCCCTGGATTTCGGTATTGTCATTTCTCAGAAGGACTTTGTGCTACCATTAAAAACAAATGTCGTGTTTGGCCGTGGATAAATAAATTATTTTCATTAGGTGGCTCGAAGGATAGCAATCAGAGGTTTTCGAATTTAAAGTCCTGCGCCAAAATCTATGGAGGTCATACAACTTTGACCAGCTCTCACGAAACATCGTTAGTTTAAGGCATCGAAAGCAAAATGGCTCACGGCCGGACATGAATCCTTTGACAAGTGGAAGACGACCGGCAGCACGTCATTGCGTGCCAGCTAACCCCGTTTTATTGCGAGAAAAGGTCACAAACAACATTTTCCATTGTTGTCAAGGAGACACGCCCTTTCTGGGCGCCATGACAGCGCGTTCCTCTTGTCCTCGTACGACGCGAGTCAGGCGAGTAAGGCGCCATTGTACTGCAAGTCATGTTGATAGTCGCTAGGAACGCCTTCAATGGCGCCATATGTGGAAAATATCCGAATGTTGCTCGGATGTTTGTGGTCATTGAAGAATGGAAGAAAGGCTATTTGAGGGGAATCATTGCTTCTCAAATGGCGCACGGGCACCCACAAACATTCGAATGATAAAAGGATGCTGATAACGTACTAGTACAGGACAGTTTAGTCTTTTGACTATCAAAATGTGTCATGATTTAATGTTTTCTATTTCCAGGGATGTAATAAGTCTAGGGCGAGTGCCAAAGCGGCAATTGTCTTTAGACGTCTTACAGCGCCTTGCGGTATCCCTAGGTGCCATCATGTTGACTTTCCACTCTTTCAGCTCATTCCTGGGAGCCTAAGCTTCCCGTCGTTGATGGAAAACAGCGAGTGCTGCAATATTTTTCGGCATTTTAAGCAACTCTTTGTAGGAACTGTCTTTCCGCTATCTGTCGGCGGGGCCAGACAAAGATCAGAAGGAGATTGCGCCGAGTTTTAAAAATCCGGCAATAACAAACAGTCGGCAGTCGCTGCCACGTCACCTTTGGCACCTGGAAAAGTGGCTCCACTCCTGTGTGACGCCATTACAACAGCTCAGCTGAATACAAGATCGCGAAAATGGCAAATGTCCAGAATCTTTAAGAGTCAAGGGTCTTTGAGAGTCTGGACCTTCAAGAAGAACCTCTCCTCGGGTTAGCATACACCTTAAAAGGGCCTCCCTTGGAAGAGGAAAGGGCTCTCACGTCTTGCGCATCTTTAAAACAGCCTCGCCCAGGAGCAAGTGTAAAAATTGAACGCCTCTTGAAGTACTTATATTGCCTCCAAAGAGGCCATGTTTGCTAAATATGGGGGCCTCTCTCAGAGTCAGGAGCGTTGATCAGAGCCTTCCGGGGCCCAAGGGCCATCCGCGCCTTTTCAAGGTAACGGAACGAAAAAAGCCAATTGAAGTCACATCCAAGGTTGATGCAAGCCTGGTTAGCATTGGTTCGTAAGATGTAAGTCGTAGGGAGCTCAGTCTCATCTTAGGGGGCGGCAGGCCATCGGGCTCTCCGAAAAAATTGGCTGTGCGTGTTCTACTGTTATGGAAAACCTATGGCCCGGTGTCATAGCTTGTTGTTTTATATGTCAAAGTTCTAAGGAGCGATGTCGAGGAGTCATCAGACCATGTGACAATAAGTGCATTGGAAAAGGTGCCTTTGCGAAAAGGATGGTATGCCGTTTGTCGGGACATGCCAAACTACCTTCCCACAGACGGCGCCACAGATAGGTGCCACAGCTGACAGGACCCTGCAGCTGACGTTTTACAGCTGAACGGCTGTAAAACGTCAGTGCGCCGCGTGAGTCGTTTCCGGTGTGGGTTCATGTCTACTGGCGCGAGAAGTGTGAGATCCCTAGGTTCCTGGCAATGGAAGCGATATTGTCAAAACAGCGTGCACACCACGGTGGCTTTTAGATTTCAGATAATTAGACGCGACAGCATTCCTGTGCATATGATTCACCGAAGCCATGAATATCGCGTGTAAGAATGTACGGTCTCGGCTTTAAAAACGCGCAGAATGCCAACGCCAACATGATCGTCCGGGAGCCACAGTCAAGTTGCTTCATTTCCTGTCCCGTTGATCACCGATGGTACCCGATATGGAGATCGCCGTAAGCGACAATGCCGCGCTATCGCTCGGGGGGGGGGGGGGGGGGGAGTCCGGGTTCGGATTGGTGGCTGGTTGGTGGTGTCCGGTCGGCGCGGTGCTCCAATTCCGGGCATCACTCGTGGTCAGGAGGGCGGTTCTCTGGGCCCGGGATGTAGCAATAACTGAGAACGGGCGATGACGAGGGCGCATTCTTAACATGGAACTACAATGGTTAAGGTGGTTGTACAGGACAGGGCTCTACTGAAACGCCTTCCTGGCGTTCCCCACCGTTTTCCAATGATCTTTAGAGCTACTCGAACTAGGTAATATCATGATGTCGTAAAGCAGCATTTCGGCGCCAACCACTGCACAGCAAAAGCTGCGTCGCTGCTTCTGCTGTGTAGGTTTGGACTACCGGACTGCAGCGCCGGGCTTGGAGTGCTGGCTCCCGGTAATCCACCGTGAGGAGACATTTTTGCGGACATCGTTGCAGATAAAGCGATCGGTTTGTGAAAAGATCACGTAAAACACGCATTACATTCCAACTGATGCCCTCGGAAACATCTTTTGGCAGGGCCAGTCCCTGGCGCGTGTTTCTGCGGCGGTACATGCTGGCAACGAGTCTGTAACGCTGGCATACTGCAGACGCGAAAGCTGCGCAGCGCAACCTGCTGTCTCGGATTCCTAGATTGACGACGCGTTTCGGGCTTACCACCTTTCAGTCATTAGTTCGGCGCTGTAGACCCGGACTGTCGTCTCTCGAGTGACTATCGCACATATCGCGGGGACCAGCGTGTTCAAAGCGGTCCAAACGTGTTCAGGGCATGAAACCTGCCGTGGGATATCTCCGAACTCGGAGAGCGACTCTTGCGTAGGCTCTCGACTGGACGGCGTATTGCGTGGTGTCGGGGTCCCGAAGCGCTCATGCTTGGCCCAGCCTTTCATGCGTATATATATATATATATATATATATATATATATATATATATATGTAATATGCACCTTATCTAAAATTTAGATTTTATGATACGTGTGTATTGTATATTATAGAATAGAAAGAGAGAGAGGAGAGAGAGAGAGAGAGAGAGAGAGAGAGAGAGAGAGAGGAGAGAGAGATTGAGAGAGAGAGAGATGAGAGGAGAGAGAGAGAGAGAGGGAGAGGGAGAGAGAGGGAGAGGGAGAGGGAGAGGGGAGAGGGAGGGGAGAGGGAGAGGGAGAGGGAGAGAGGAGGAGGGAGAGGGATGAGGAGAGGGAGAGAGGGAGAGAGGAGAGGGAGAGGGAGAGGGAGAGGAGAGGAGAGGGAGAGGGAGATTTATATCGTACTTGCATAATGCTATTTTCGGGAAACAACACAACAAGCTTCACTGGAGTGTCTGTCGTCGCCCAAACTCTTGTTCTGTCCCGTATGTTTTTTTTTCTGTTTCTGTCGTGCACGCGCAGCTCTGGGACCACCGCAACGCACTCCGGTCCCACGGGAGTGCTGTGACCTGAGCTGCAGGGCACGTGCTCTGGTCGATGATATCGGGAAAGGACTGATGGCGATGTTGGGCCTGCTGAAAGCGATCACGACATATTCAATAAATCACGGTTGGCGTTGTTCGTGCCGCGAACACTGGACCGTCGCTGGTCAGGATTCGTCGGCGACGTTGCTTATGGCGCCGCGCCACGCACGAGACGCGCAACTCAGATGCGCGTGCGATGCACGCAGCTGCTCGTGACTCAGACGCGGTCCCGTGTTGGTGAATGCCGTCAGGTTTTGAACTCGGCAGCCAGTTGTGATGGTGCCGATGAAATTGAGTACTAGCCGCGACATTATTCACAGGCGCCACCGCGGGACGATGGTCCGTTGCGTCGTGGGCTGGGGCAGTGAATCATAGGCGCGTGGTCGATACCCATACTGGAAGTTTCGTCGACATTACATCAAGGCTTGTCTGGGTGCCGGCGAGGGCGTTTCAGACCTCAGGTGCCATTCATGATCCGGCTTTGGTCGGTTTACCAGCTTTAGACAAGGGCAGAAGGAAATAGGTCTGATCTCGGCCGTTTCAGCGCGCCCGTCGCCTCGCGTCCAGCATACCGATCTGTACGTCGCTGATGGTCGTGCTGAGAGACTCGTGGCGCCGCAGTGGGGCCCCGTTCATTCTGGTGCACAATCACCAGCATGTTGGTATCGCTATACACCAATGGACGCACCAAAACACAGGAGGTTATTTGGCACGCGTAGCGTTTTTCAATGGAATGTGCTCGCGGAGAGGTCGCAGGATTGCCTGTCGCGTCGCAGATCTCCCATTTGAGTGAACGTGTTTGGAGATTTGTGGTTCAGAACACGTCGTGTAAACAAGATAATACGTTTAGCAGACGTTATAATCCTGTAGTTTATGATCCCCCTCCCCCGCCCCGCCCTCGCCACGATGCTCTATCGCCCTGAAGGGCACTATGCTTTATGTAGTGCAAATACGGCGTGCAGGCGCGGTCACTCACAGGAATGCTGTTGCTCGGTGTATTTGTCAACAACAGATAATTTATAGCTAAACGGAGTGTCTTGGTGTTGTGGTTTGCTGTGAAGTGAAATTGTGAACGACAGTGCATGTCCCGAGCTGCAGCACCACGCTGTGCGTCATCTGACAGGCACGGACAGACGGCGTCTGGGCGGGGCGGGCCTGCCCTGTGCTGACCGGGCCGGCAATGCCCGTTACCCCCCACGCCCGGTTACCTGGAGGGCCGCTCGAGTGCTGTAATCTCAGCTCACCGACTATAGGAACATGTCGCCTGGTCTACATATTGACTTATTCATTAATTTACGCCATTGGATGTGGCCCCGACATCTGAATTTGGGGACTGTTCGAACCCGCGGTCAGTTTGAGCAAGACGTAGAAGAAACAAATAAGTGGAAAGCAGCAGTGTCAGCAGCAGGGTTTCAGTTTCCTATTTAGTTAATGGGGCTTCAGCCCCTCCCCCTAACTTTGGAAAGAAAGTGCGCAAAAGCCGGGTCCGCTACCATATTTAAGAGGCAGGTTGGATTATTTGTCACTTCCCCCCCCCCCCCCATCCCCCTCCCGATCATTTCCGGAAACTACGTGCCTGAGCAGTAGCAGAAAGGAAAGATGCATCATAAAAGCGCACTGCGCAGGCAAGTCCGTAGGTAGCGATAGACAGAAATAGCAAAATATACCACAACAGGCGTTGGATCAGTGATGATTGAGCTGACGTCTAGAAGTCGCCTTTAACGCTGACTGAGTGCATCGATCGGTGTGAGTAAGACAAGTGTTGTACTGCACAGCCGTCCGGGAAGCGAATCATCGCTTTCGTCGTCCCGGAACCGCGAACATGCTAGATGTTCAGCATTCCATTCCATTGTTCAGCATTCCATTGCGGCACGTGCCCCATGGCTGCTGACGTCTTTTACGGTTTGTGTTAAACGCACCTGCGAGGGATCCGGGCGCAGCGGCCTTATACGTTGCTATTGAAAGGAGCATGCCACCTTTTGTATTTTTCGCTTATTGCAAGATGAGTCGCCTCCGTTCCGATGGTCATAGCCAGTTTTCTGGTAATCATCCTGAACAGCCCTGAATTTCTATTTGAAATAGCTGATAGGAATGTTTTTCATTTGCTTTGCTTTTCCATCGTGTTTTGTATTGCTTGAAATGCACCTATTCGTCGAGATGCTTGTCTTACGTGCTATGAAAGTTCGAAACCTCCGACCTAGCGGAAAGGATGTGCAAACATGATGCGAATTCAACGAAGCGTTATACTGTGCTTTTGATTTCTCCCCCATCGCATTAAGCATCGTGGCTCTTTCCGAAGCGCACTTTGGTTTTGGAAATCAAGAGTATCACATAGCCTATAGTTACGCACGGACTTAAACTTCAATGAACACGCTTCTCGTAAAATGGCCTTTGGCGCCCGCCGTGCCAACACAGAAGCTCATTTGTACTCACGTCATTCATACCGGAGGAGGTGCCACTTTCAAGCCCGCAGGCCCTAAATGGGCGGGTTAAAACAGCTCAAAAGTGATACCACCATTCCGTAACAGCTCACAGCGGCCACTAGCATGCTGCCGTCGTCATGACGGCGGCGGTCGCGACAACTGAGTTAATCGAGGACTACGGCTACACTCTCGAGCTGTCAGGAAAGCAAGAAGCGTAGTGCTGTGGCAAAACATTGACAGAATAATTTGCACTAGAAAGTAATCAAAATGAATCCCCTCATATATTGATGGTGCAGCAGTGACACTACCCAGCGCTATTAAAAGGCGTAGCCGGTTCTGAGGCTTACTGGAACGGGTGTGTGTTTTACATGCTCCGGGGGTAGAACACTTTTACGAGGGTGTAGAGCGTTGTGCAGCGTAACTAGTATAGGAGTGAAGCATATGGTTATGTTGTTGTTTTTTCGAGGACGGCATAATCAGCAAACGTCAAAGTTTTGAAACTCGGGAGTAAGGTTTTTCATGGAGCCATTACCGTACGCTGCGGTCTGTATTGCCATTGAACAATACGGCATGGCATTCTTGCCATAAAATGTAGATGCGGTCGTGAAGTCTATTCTGTCGTCGCACGCCGTAACAACCGTGACTAAATTATCACCACCATCGTTTGCTGAATGCTGGTTGTCGGGCCAGCGCGCTCCGACAGGGCCCCAAGCTCTCGCCTGACGCGGCGGGCGGGCTTGTGACGCCGGTTCAGGGGGCAGGTGGTCCACCAGGCCACGCTGGCAGCGCGCTGCTGGCTGTGGCGAGTTCTGGGGAAGCGGAGGACGGCTGTCAAACCCCGCAGTCCAGGCGAGTGGGATCCAGCGATAATGAACGTCGCTTCATGTTAAATAGAGCATTATTATTCAGGTAAATGAAGCGCGTCGTTAGAAAGGTCGATGTCACGCTATACCGCGACAGAGGTACGTCCACGTTATAGTAAGACGTCAATGAAACTCCCGTATCTGATCCCTTTCACCGCGAGCCGGGGAGGCTGCCCTCTCTCCGCGCGCCCCACTGTCGCGCGGAGTGGGGCGCGCTGTCGTCTGTGTCGTCCACTGTCCCGTGTTGAGCAACGGCCCGTGGTGGGATCCTCGTCCGTCAGCACCTCACGACCCAGAATGTGGGGCGGCGCCGGACACCGTCCCGGCGGTCCCGCGGCTCGTGTCCGCCCGGTCGGGTCGGGACCCGTCAGCTACGCGGCCGCACTGTAGAGCGTGGCACGCACCGGCTGATTCCGCTGGCGGCGGGGACGGGATGTGGCGGCGACGTTCTGAAGAGAAGTGCGGTGGTGCACGTCCCGCTGGCGGCCATGGGCACGGCTGAAACTTTGACAAGGGAAGCCAGGTTTGCGTAATGCGTCGCGTGAACTCTACCTCTTGGTACGCTGAAGGTCAATTTTTGCAAGTGTAGCATCCCCAAACTCCTAATCTCTCCCAGCCCCAACTCCGACCCCCCAAAACAGGAGATCGAGGCCTATCCTGCTTGTTTCCAGTTCTCTCAGTTTTTTGTTTTGTTTTTTTTCCTTTTGTCTGGTTTGAGCGTGAGATAAAGGGAACGGATTTCGTCACGAGCTCTTGCTATTGGGGCTGGTGTGGCTGCTGCGTCACTGGCGCGGCGTGTGGCTCGCTGTGTGGTCAACAACTCCATCGGATATCAAAAGCAAACCCCGAGATGGTGATCGATGGCGCTGGTATGGCTTCCACGGTGGCGTCTAGGGACGCAACCTTTTCCAATGTGTCAGCCCGCAGCCCAGCCCGCCCCGCTCAGCTAGTGATGCAGCCCGCAAAAGCCCGCTCTGCTGCAATGCTGACTCGCCATTAGCCTGCAAGTATGAAGTTATTGCAAAATGCGGTTTATCATTTCGCCTTAATTCTACACATGTACCTTACAGTGTGCATGAAATGGCTGTCAGCGTCACACGATTCGTAGCATTGTTTGTCCTAACACCAGTTACGTTGCTCAGAGAGCAGCAAGGAGAGTACCTGCGTCAGTGAAATTTGTGGTGCGCCAACGAAGATGTTAAATGCTGTAAGGGCAGTTTTCAACTTCAAATGAGAACGAATGCGGTGGAAATAAAATTTCCCTTTCATCAAACTGAACCGAAGATTTCACCATTCTGTCCCGTCTCAAAAGGCCGCAGGCCATTTCTTCTGCAACTGCAAGCATCAACTGATAACTTTGCACTGATAGAGTTATAATACTGGATGTTTCAAGTCATTGGAAGTCCCTCTGTCCATTTCACCGTACATACGCTCAAACATCTTGGAACTGCGCTACAATGGGCACGATAGCCTTGGTCACAACTGATCATTGCGCTGAAAAATTTTAAGAAGGTTTTTGATGCTCCAGTGTAGTTTTAGTGTAAACTTAATCTGACAAGAAAAAGATTGTTTGCATGCAATTCCACCAGGGTGCAACAGGTAAACAACATGTATCTAGCTAAGAATAAGTTTGTTATATTAAATGAGACCCTTTGTAGACATTTCTTCAGTCCATGCCTTTAGGTCATCCAAATTCTGAAAAATACTCGGCCTGTCGATTAACAATACGCATCGGTCGATGGCGTTGGATGCCGGCTGCCCAATTATTGTTTACATCGGTGGTGTGTGGATGTGGGCGGGTTTTGAGAGTCATTTTATTAAGAATCATTCATCTTGCATCATGTTAAGGTGTGTGAGGCTTGTAAAGTCTGTGAGTACTACAGGTTAGCTCTGTAAGAACTGTAAGCTATGAACACGGACGGTACAAGGGTATGCGAGTTTGTTTGTCGCGTTTACGTCAGAGATGCCATCAAATGTTTTTTTTTAAGTTTTGAAAAGTTTGGATAGGAGGGGATCTGATATCACGCCTGTCTATGAGAACATGATGTTGTATGTTGCCAGTTAACCGCAATTGTAATGAAGTTGCGTCTCCAAAAGCGCTTTAAATCTACGAAATATTTCTGACCGAAAAGGGCTGTTGAAAGCTGTGTCGTTGGAAAATAAATGCTGATTTTAGAAAAAGGTTTAAAAATTTGTGCACCGTATTCCTGTGTGAAAGCGGCTTATCTCACAATACGCATTGAAGAACCAGGGATAGCCTCTTATTTGGTGTTTGCTGGCCTTATGCGAATGCATTATGTGGCAACAGCACATAAAAACCACATGGTAGCCTTGAAATGATCCACATTTCTCTCTTACCACTATCTTTGTTCACCCCACAGCCAACACCGCACCATTTGTGTGATACTGAAAGTGGGGGTAGTAAAGAAAGTACACTTTTGAAAGCAAGGGTAGCAATAATATTTTGTTCACGAATATTTTCTCCTCCAGTGACAACATTGGCGTCAAGCATGTCACAAAGTATGTGACATACCGTTGCATGCTGCAGAAAAACTCCTTTTGACAACAAGCCAAAATTATAAAACTAATATCGAGCAACTCCTTACAGACCACGCAGTCCGCAGACTGCAACTTCTGATCTGTATTGAATGCTTCATTGACGTCATATGTTGAGATGCCTTTTTCACACAGAACTGCATACGGGGATAAATTTTAGAACAAAAGGACAAGTCAGACAGCACGAAAGCCTTAATGAAAAACACATTGAAGAATAGTGGCAATCGCAGTAAGGGAGAACCGTGTGGCGGAAGTGCTCGGTGGTTGTGATCGCGAATTACATGTTCTTCAGACATAGGTAGACAAGCTGTATGCCGCCACTTTTCCCATCGTGACAACTGATACGCAGTTGATACACCAGTGACTGCTGCCTGTATTGACAAGTGAGTGAATTGGGGCCGGTAGTGTGGCGGTTAACGCGTATGCGTTAGCCACTGCGCGTCTGGGAAACCAGAGGTACGGGGTTCGATTCCTCGCGGTGCCTGCCCTTCCTGCCATGTTGAGAGGCAGGCGACGCCATGTAGCCTCAGCAGCCGGGTGCGTCGTAAAGCCCCAACAACAGCATGTGGGTGAGGCTGAAAGGCACACAGTTTCCCACTTATTTCATTGATTATGGATACTGATGGTAATTTGTGAGGTATGGTCATTGTATAAACCAAGGAAGATTGAGTGCATCATACCCCCCCAATACCCCCCCCCCCAAAGCGATCGACATTTAAATGCATTGTTTAGCTGTATTTACATTAATGACCCACCTAGCTGCTGCTCAATGAAATGAGGCCGTAGTTTTTTATATTTGGGCTGTTTTGCTTAATTTTAAGTTAGATGTTTGCTTAAAGCTGTTCAGTTTGTGCACCGGGTTTACCGGTGTGTCATATCTACCATAGGTTATCTATCAGTGGTGCTCTTGCTGTGAAAAATAAAAGTACGTTTGCTCCATGGTTATTTTGTGTGATTGTATCCTGTTTTTGATGGTTTTAAAACTTAAAGAATACCAAAAATGCATGATTTTGCTCGTTGAATGATTGACCTTTGAAAGCCTGACAAGTCCCAGTCCAGCCGGCCCAATAACCCAGCCAAAAGTCCGCGGGTTCTTGTGAGTCTGAAATTGGTGGGTTGGCTGGTAGAAAAGTTGTGTCTCTAGTCGCGTCCATCGACGTCTCAATGTCATGTTTAGCAGCATTAATTGGATACAATCGCTTCGTTTTCACAGTTGTACATGGTCCCACTAGAAGCAACCTTCGTTGTTAAAATAGCTAAAGCTATTACTTCAGCGGCGAAAAATAAACAAAGCATTTAGTTTGGTTCCGTCTATTTTATCCACTCGTGGAAAATTTCCAGAAATCCGGTCTTGTTTTGCAAGACGGTGGCCGGTTTTGAAGCCTGTTGTAGGCCTCCGCGCCCACCTGCCGTCGTAGGATATGTCCACAGCCACGTGTCGACGTCTTTACAGATGATGATGCGTTTTCAAAGCCGAACAATGGACTCTAATGAACGAATCAGGGACGAGTGGAACAGTGGGCTCATGCCAGGGGACAAGCGCCTTGTCTGGGCGGACAGGTGTAGCGTTGGTGCGGCCGTTGGCCGGACAGGTCCCGCAGCAGTGGGTTCATGCCAGGGGACAGGCGCCTTGTCTGGGCGGACCGGTGTAGCGTTGGTACGGCCGCTGGCCGGACAGGTCCCGCCCGACACGGGCTCTGGTGTCGGCACACACGTGACGTGACATGTGACGGAGCCCTCCCAAGTCTGGCCCGACGGTAGCGTGGCGAGCGACGTTAGCCGGTGCACTGTGGCTGCACGCGCGGTGGGTGCAGCTGGGCTCACTGGTGGGCTCGCGGCGCTCGTGGCCGTCGAGGTGTGCACGCTGAGGTCGGAGCCGCCTGTGGAAGTATTTCCAATGTATGTCTATAAAGTATTTTGTTGAGCGGCACTGTCGGCGTGTTCTCGTACCCTAGCGCTCCAATCACCGCAGCGGTGCTGCACCGCGCTGGCGAGCCGCGCCCTCCCGAACGGGTCCAACGCTCCTGATCAGAAGGCGGGCGTGGTTGTGACGCTAAGTCATCTGATAGGTCTAGTTTTGGAAGCAGGGGTTTCGTTAATTCATCAAGCCATCATTTCCTGATTGAAGGATCGTTTTGCGGGAGGGGGATTGAAAATCCTCACGGCATTTGTCGTCGGGCAGCCTGCCGCAGAACCTCGAACGTGTGCTGTTTTGAATAAGTGTTCTGTTTCGAACGTGCAGTGTTTGAACGTTTACGGTTTAGAATGTCAACATTAGTCACCGCGATTCGTTAGCGGTCAACGGAGCCGATGCAAGGACTCCGTAGGAGTTGACCTTGTTCGGCGAAACGCCCAACCACCATTTCTAGGCCTGGAAACATGTCTTGAATCCTTGGCATCTTGCCGATCAGGGCAATACGCAAAGAGCCTGTATTTACGTGTATTGGCGCATCGAGCGGGGGCGACAAGTTTTGTTTGCCATCTGTTAACAGTAGTACAACCACTAGAATAATATATATATATATATATATATATATATATATATATATATATATATATATATATATAGCATATCTCAATGCAAGAGTCATGGCGCGTGCAGGTTCAGACGGGACAACTCGTTCAACAGGCTGCGCACAGCACATTAACAATACTCATATCGGCTGTTTTACGTCCGTTTCACACATTATTGCACCATATCGAGACGCACGCGGTCCCGCATTGCACGCACGATCGGGGCCAGAGCGGCGCGTTTTTTGTTCGCCACCTCTCGGCGACCCGAGCGGGGTCGGCGCGGTCACTGCGGCCGCACCGTCGCTGTTCGCACCGCGGCTGCCGACGCGAGCCTCGCCGCCGGCCGCGGGCGCCCCCGCCCCCGACGCCGCGCTGGCTCGGCCGTCCGACGCGTCGGCTGGCCCGCCCCGCGACCGCCGCGTCACCGTCGCTCCTCGGTGGCCACGGCGTCGCCGTACGCGGTGGCCGCGACGACGCCCGGCCGCGCCACGTAGGAGCGGGTGACATAGGCCGGTACCAGGCGGCCGCCGCCGCGCACCACCGCCCACACCGGCTCGCGCACGCGCTCCAGGCGCACGCTCTCGCCGGTGTCCGTGTTGGTGGCGGTGCGCGTGCTCTGGTGCGCCTTGTGCGTCTCCACCGTGCGGTAGCCCTCGTTCTTCTCGCGGTAGAAAGTCTTGCGGATGCCGAAGGCGGGCACGGGGTGGGGGAACCGGAACACGGGCAGGTAGTATGGTGACGGCGTGACGACGGGCGGCGAGGTGTCGACGGGGGCGGAGCTGTCGTCTCCGGAGCCGTCCTCTTCGGTATTTGATGCGGGGGGCGATGCTGAAGAGCTGGCCTCTTCAGAAACGATCTCCTCGACGTCAGGAGTGACGGACCCAGAGGCCTCCGACGATATGTTTATATCTCCGTTAGCGTCGGCGTCTTCCGAGGCATTCTCGCCACTCGAAGACGATACCGACGAGGTGTCATCTGAAACACTGACTTCGGAGGTCACGGGTCCAGAGTCATCAACGGATCCGGAGGCCTCCGACGATATGTTTATATCTCCAATAGCGTCAGCGTCTTCCGAGGCATTCTCGCCACTTGACGACGATACCGACGAGGTGTCATCTGAAACACTGACTTCGGAGGTCACGGATCCAGAGTCATCAACGGATCCGGAGGCCTCCGACGATATGTTTATATCTCCAATAGCGTCAGCGTCTTCCGAGGCATTCTCGCCACTCGAAGACGATACCGACGAGGTGTCATCTGAAACACTGACTTCGGAGGTCACGGATCCAGAGTCATCAACGGATCCAGAGGCCTCCGACGATATGTTTATATCTCCAATAGCGTCAGCGTCTTCCGAGGCATTCTCGCCACTTGACGACGATACCGACGAGGTGTCATCTGAAACACTGACTTCGGAGGTCACGGATCCAGAGTCATCAACGGATCCGGAGGCCTCCGACGATATGTTTATATCTCCAATAGCGTCAGCGTCTTCCGAGGCATTCTCGCCACTCGAAGACGATACCGACGAGGTGTCATCTGAAACACTGACTTCGTAGGTCACGGATCCAGAGTCATCAACGGATCCGGAGGCCTCCGACGATATGTTTATATCTCCAATAGCGTCAGCGTCTTCCGAGGCATTCTCGCCACTCGAAGACGATACCGACGAGGTGTCATCTGAAACACTGACTTCGTAGGTCACGGATCCATAGTCATCAACGGATCCGGAGGCCTCTGACGATATGTTTATATCTCCATTAGCGTCAGCGTCTTCCGAGGCACTCTCGCCACTCGAAGACGATACCGACGAGGTATCATCTGAAACACTGACTTCGGAGGTCACGGATCCAGAGCCATCAACGGATCCGGAGGCCTCTGACGAAATGTTTATATCTGCAATGACATCAGTGTCCCCCGTTGCATCATCGCTGCTTGATGTAGAAGACGATGACGACGAAGAGCTGGTCGCCTCAGAACCGCTGCCGTCGTCATCGAAGGTCACAAATACCATGTCCTCCATATTTTGGCTGTCGTCGGCGGCCTCCTCCACTGCGGGTGCAGCCGGCTGCTGCTGGCCGGCGAGGTTGTCCGTGTTCTCCTGATAGACGTCGAAGCCACGCGGGATCGGGCGCATCCTTTCGCCGTACTGGGGCGCCGCACGCCCGTCGTGGTAGACCTGGTCGCTCGCGCCGACCGCCTCGCCTCCCTCGGGCTCTCCCCCGTCGCCGCCCGCTTCGTCGTTCGCGACGCCGTCCTGTCCGTGTACAGCAGCCGCGGCAGAGCCGTCGTCCGAGGTGTCGTCATGGCCGCCGTCAGTACCGCTGGTGGAGTCCCCGTCAGAGCTGATGTCGGAGCCCTGGTCGGGGCCGCCGTAGGAGCCCTCGTCAGAGCTGATGTCAGAGCCCTGGTCGGATGCGGGCGCCTCGCTCCCGTTGTCGGCGGCCTCAGCGCCGGCGTCTTGCAGCGCGGCGTCATCTCCGACCACGTCACCCTCGTGGCCGCCGCTGTCGCCGGCGTCGGCGTGCTCCTCGTCCCGGAACGTGCTGATGTACTGGGGGCTGAACTGGGGGTCGGCGATGGCGCGCCACACGCCGTGCGGCCCGCCGGCGGTGGCGTGCAGGTCCGGCCAGCGCGGCGCCGGCGCCGGCGTCGGCGTGTACTGCGGCACGGGCAGGTAGTAGACCGACGGCGGATTGAGAAGGCGGCGCGGCCGGCGGATGGTGGACGGGCGCGCGGCGGCCAGCGCCGCCAGCAGCAGCAGCAGCGCGATGGAGATCTGCCGGCACGAGGCGGCTCAGTCGCAGCACCGGTAGTGGGGCAGTTGGTCGGTGTTACGGATAGAGTGCAAGTGTCGGCTGGTTTCTCGCCGATTCAAATGCGCCTATGAGAAAGTGGAGCATCAGACCATCATTGTGCCAGCTTTGACGCAAGCTGAATCGGCGGAACCGGCGATAAACTTAGTGCAACGGTTTTTCCGTCCCCATTTGGTCCGTTCAAGTGGTGTTGGAGGGCCAGCTGTGCCGTGCTCAGTTAAATAGCACATCAGACTTCATTTCATTCATTCGCCTTAATTCCAGCCCGACCTGTAAATAGTGACTGCGGGGCAGTAATACGCAGTACAGAATGGCTCCATTCAGCGGCTTGATAGTCCCTACCAGGCCTCGGTGGTTGATGATGTAGAGTGTGATAACTGGGTATGAATTGGACAGCTGCTGCCAGTTGCTGGGCAAGAGTGCACGTGGCTGTCGGCATGGTTCTCGTATTCATAGTGTTGGAATGAATATCCCTCAAGATAAGCCATGGTAAAACGCAAAAAGCGCAGTGTTGGGAACAGTGATGAGTGGTTTGCTGAAATTCCAGGAAAAGACCCGTCACCTATTCACATATTTCCATGCCACCTCAGCGTAAGTTTGACTGAACGAGGCCGGTAGGAAAGCTTGACCTGTAGGATTGGGCATTTTAATCCCCTCCCCCTCCCCTCCCCCAGAAAGTCAGGGTGGTGGGAGGCTCATGGTACAAGGCCAACACTTCTTGCATGCAGTGTTTCGGGCTCGTTTTTGCTGCTCTACATCGCTCACGAAGTGTGGAATTTTACCGGATAACAACAATACTTCCCGCGCCAAACGGCGGTTTGGTTGTCATGCCGGTGCTCGCATTATGAGAGTTTGCGTGCACGTGGCATGCAACATGCAAATCTCCGCCGCGGGAAGCTGCGATTTTATGCCGGGTCAGCGTAATAGTTTGGTTCAGATGCTCAGATGTTGCCTGCAGCTGATGTCCCATGTCGTGTTCGAGGCGGCGTGTCAGCAATTGGAACATGCCGTGGATCGGCTGCCGGCGCCGACGGACGGTCAGCCGGACGCACGCGCACCACACGCCAGCCATCGTCTCATGCTCATGCCGTCCAGTTCACCGGTGCAAAGCGTGAGACTAGTTTAGAGGATTGGGAGCGAGTCGAAGCGAGATTTCCCGCAAAGACTATTTTGCGGCTCGCTTGTTGTTGACGGTTTTTGCTGTGATTTTGGGTCAAATTTGGAGAGGCCTGAAGGTGCCCGAGATGTAAAGGGAGAGGAAGGAGGGGCAGCTCCCGTCCACAGATGGAAAGTTGTTTCCGTGGCCCGGTTATCGACCAATGATATATATATATATATATATATATATATATATATATATATATATCTATATATATCTATATATATATATATATATATATATATATATATATCACTTTATTGCAAATGCGTGCACGTGCGCCGTTGATCAGTCAGATGAGATCGTGACCCTGAGTGTTGACGACCCAGCAGCGTTGCACGGTCGGCGCACGCTGACCGGGAGGGGTGAGGGAGGGGGGGGGGGGGGGGGGGGTCGCTCGGCACGGACGCCGCCTACCTTCATGACGCCGGTTCAGGACGGTGCGGTGCTCGTCGGTCGCGCCGCTCGGAAGTCCTCGGCCGCGGCGCGCGTCGGCTTATATGGGGTACGGCAGGCGGCCGGCCCGTCCCGCCGACGCCCAGGGGTCAGGAGACGGGTCCTGGTCAGTCGGTGTTCCTTGCGACACGCGCGGACCGGGGCGGGGCCGGCGGGGCGCGTCAGGGGGCGCCAGGGCATCCGCAGTGGCTCCGGCGCGGGTGCAGGGGGGGGGGGGGGGGGACGGGACAGACGCGGTCGGCGCTGGGCCGGGACGGGACGCGTCAGGGGACGCCCAGGGCATCCGCAGTGGCTCCGGCGCGGGTGCAGGGGGGGGGGAGGGCGGGGGGCGGGACAGACGCGAGCTGCGCTGGGCCGGGCCGGGACGCGCCGAGGCGCAGACAGTGTCCTGATCACATGCGATAAGATGCTGGGTCAGGGCTCTGTACTGGCTGGAGACGAGCCTTCTTACCAGTTGAGAGTTCCTGTGCTGGCAGCTATCGACCTTCACAAAAGCAGGAGGCACCGGCTCAGCGACGTTATCAAGTAAACACGGCAATTGTGTCGGTACTCGATGTTTCAGGCTGTGTTTTTAATCACTAGCGAATTGGGTCGAGAACAAAGGATTAAAAACGAAGCCTTGTGGCGTCAGAAAATGCTCGATATCCGCGTTGAAACTAGCGCTGAAAATATTTAAACATGGTGAATCATCCTAGCTCTTACGTCATAGCATGCGATACCCGATTCTCCGCTAATTGCTGTACGAAACCCAGGAGGGTAAGCCGAAAGGTTACGATCAACTTCGCGTGAACGTCAGGAACCTGTTACTTGTTTATTTATAATATATAGTTATATTATATGATATGTTAATTCGTAACCATAACCACAGCTTGAAACGTGAAGCCTTGATAATGCAATCAATGTTGCTTGATACGCCATTGAAGCAACATCACATGGAACAGTGAAGGCCATTAACTGTCAACATAAGAATACGAATTCATAATGCCGAAAACTAGCAGCTCCAGGTCTTTGCTTATATCGAGCCGCAGTATCATTGGCTGACACGGAATAATTTTGTCGCCTGTTGTGACTTTCGCATGCGACCTAACGATGCATTTGTGTCTCGGTGTGAAAAAGGTGGTTTCGATGTCAACGGCGGGCAAGGTGAACCTTCGTGTGAGGTTATGGCAGAGCTTCCGCGCTGGGCTCTCTGAGTGAGCGCGGCGCCAGGTGTGTCACTCACTTCCGGCGAAGCGCGTTGGTGTCGGTCCTGACACGGGAACCGTCTGCGCTAGTGACCTGCACGCAGATCGTTGACGTGAGCGCCTCGTCTATTGGGATGAGACTTGGGCTGAGTCCTGCCCTGGCTCGCCCGAACATTGCCCCTTTTTCACCAGTGCAGCATAGTGGTCGGACAAAGTTCGGTGGCGGAAGGTATTTACGCCACAGTGCTGTCAGGGCTTTATCTAGATTGTGGGAAGCCGTGTGACGCCAGCAGCCAGTAGCCGGCGTGCCCAAAAACCCGTCACTGGCACTATATGCGTGACGTCAGCGTCGGTTTCAGCTGAGTGTGGCTCAGTGTTCGGACACTGGTGCTGACGCCTCAGTGTCCCCATGCGGGTGTAGTCGGGCCGCACGCGCCGGATCGGCGGCGCTGACACACCGGCAGTACCGCCACACAGCTGGCCGTGGTGCCGGCCTGCCACCGTGCCGAGCAGAGACGCACACGTGCGGTCACATGGTGCTGATCAGAGACGCGCATGTGCGGTCACGTGGTGCCGGGTAGACACGCACACGTGCGGTCACATGGTGCCAAGCAGACACGCACACGTGCGGTCACGTGATGCCGAGCAGAGACGCACACGTGCGGTCACATGGTGCCAAGCAGACACGCACACGTGCGGTCACATGGTGCCAAGCAGACACGCACACGTGCGGTCACATGGTGCCAAGCAGACACGCACACGTGCGGTCACGTGGTGCCGGGCAGACACGCACACGTGCGGTCACGTGAGGACGACAACCGGACAAAGTGAAAACCCGGAATGTTTACCGAATAGGTCAAAGGACAAATAGTTAAATGAGTAAAAGTCAAGCAGATTTTTAAGGTATTGTTTTGACTATCAAAGAGACAATAGTCAAACGGTAATAAGTCTCAAGAACAAAAAGTCAAAAGGGAGAAGTCAAATGGATAAAAGTCTAAAGTTTAAGGCCAAAGGTAATGTGGTAAAAGCCAAAACTGATTAAGACCACGTGATAATAAAGGAAATGGCTGCTTGTTGCCGTTAAGTTCCCCACTCGTCTGTAAAAAGGAAAGAGACGGGCCTAAGAAATACAAGTCAAATGAAAGAGGTTCCTGAGAGCCCTGAAGGAAATAAGCTGAGAACGTCGCAGCATCGTCCATTGGGCAGGCGTACTGTCAAGTCAAATCCGAGGCGCTCCGCTGTCTGCACAGCCGCTAGGCCAGTGCGTCCCAGTTACTCTCAGGCTGGGACTCCTTAACATGTCAGCCAGGCCCCTTGCAAGCCGTTTTGTTTTAGGTGTAGTTGGGAGCGGCGCAGCAGGAAGCCAGCGAGTGGGCGGTTACCCGCCCCCTTGGTTGAGGTAGTAGATCCTAAGTTGTGTTTGTAAGACCCTTGTTGCATCAAGTTGCCAATTTAATAGTCCGCTTTGGATCAGGAAGACTTTCTTTGTGTTAAGGAGCCTCTTTTGCTAGCTCGGGACGCTCCGTTTGTCCATTTGATGCCCTTCCCCCCCCCCCCCCTCTTGTCCCGGGGTGGGCTTCATCCCTCCTGAGCCCCCCCCCTCCCCCCGCCTGGGGGCGAGGTCCGTATCCCCCTTGTGATTTTTTGATAGCCTGGTATGTCATTGTTCATTTTAGTTTTATCCTTTTTGACGTTTTGCTTGTGACTTGTACATCTGACTCATTGCGTTTGGATTTTTGACTGTTAAACCTTTTGCAATGTGACTTTGTCTTTTCGACCTTTTGGATTTTTCACCTTGTATTTGATTTATATGCTGTTTGACTTTTCGCCACTTGACCTCTGTCGTTTGACTTTTTGTCGTGGGACCGTTGCCGAGAACGGAACTCGCCGCGCCCGTGACGCCCGCCGAAGCCAAACCGGATTGCTTATCATTTGAGCGTTTTGGAGCGGCAGTGGTTAGCATATTTGATTAGTGGGCGCGCGGTGTGGTAAACAAATACGACGGCGATGTTGTCCACGCGCCTCGTGCGATTTCTCTTGGCGGTGGATTTCATGGGTCGTTCCGGACTGGGTGTCGTAACCAAAACCAGTCATATTTCATTGGTCGCAGATGAAGGCCATAGTTTAAAGGTGCTTGTGTCGTACGTCGCTCGGGGAAGATAGGGCACTTTTTGTTGTTTGCCGTTCCCTCATGCGTTCAAAACTGGACTTTGGCTGTGTGTTGACGACCGGGCACCGGACCCATCAAACGCGCTCTTGGCCGCGGTTCATCCCGGTGCGCACCGTATAGCTACGGGGGCTTTTCGTGCATCAGCCATCAATAGTCTTCTGATGGAGGTCCGCAAGCCCCATTGCGTGATGATATAATGATGAGAACGTCACGGCAAAACGCGCAACGGAAATAGCATTGCGAGGGGAACTGGCGGGACCGCGCCACAGGTGCGAGCGAGCACGGTTTCCAGGTCACCCCCACGTGAAAAGCAGAGTTTTCTTGCAGGACACGAATCCTGTTCCAACAGCAACGGTCACGGTAATCAGCTTTGTCGTGTTGCCACTACAGTGGGGGAAAGGAAGCGGCTTCTTGCTGTTGACGTGCAGGTCGCACTTTATGACGCACACCGCTGCGTGTTGTTGACTGGCAACAGATCACGCTGCCGTCGATGTGGTGACCCGCCGGCGGTGCGTCGTTTGTTGCTGGGCTGCCGTCTCCCTCTGTACGGCGAGCGTGATTTTTCGGAGAGCGTGACCAAAATCTTACACGAGCTGACGTTTTAGAAGATGATTCCCACGCAGCTGAGGCTTGTCGGGGTTTCCAGTCCCTTTCTGTTGCGCGTTTTGCCGTGACGTTCTCATCATTATATCATCACGAGCTCCCAAGGCATTTCAAGGTGGCGATTTTTTGTTTGTTCGTTTTGCTTGTTGCTTTTTGTGTTTAGAACCCGTTTGATTTCGACCCTGTCTCAGTGGCACAGTAATTGGCGCTGCATGACACCCTGCAGTCATTGCGCCAGAAAGTCCAAGTCGGCAACAGGTGTGAGATCATATATATATATATATATATATATATATATATATATATATATATATATACATCGTCTCGTAGCCTCTTGGAGATAAATATTTATCGTAAAATGGGGCTAGCGGCGCTTAAGGAGGTGTGTCTGGTAGGCAGCGCGCTTAGGAGTTCTCGAAATAGCGGTTGTTTGGCCATCAGTTACTTAAAATAGATAGAGATGAAAATGAAGGTATTAAGAAATGCAGTGATAATTTAACGTAGAGTAATTATATGATATAGAAATAAATGTAAAGCTCGCAGTATCAGCTTCGCCGTGCGTGACACCCAACCCATGTGCCAGTCGCCATTGTCCTGCACGATTCCGGACCCCGTGTGATGTTCACGTATGTTCCCCGGGGTGCCCGACCCCGTGCTTCTTTCCAGCGGTACCCGGCCACTACCTTGCGTAACACCTGATACCCCACGCCTCTATCCAGCAGCACCCGGCACTGCCTCTGCGTGACACCTGACATCCCCGTCTCTGTCCGGGAGCACCCGACACTGCCCCGCTTGACACCTGACATCCCCGTCTCTGTCCGGGAGCACCCGACACTGCCTCTGCGTGACACCTGACATCCCCCGTCTCTGTCCAGGAGCACCCGACACTGTCTCTGCATGACACCTGACATCCCCGTCTCTGTCCGGGAGCACCCGACACTGCCCTGCATGACACCTGACATCCCGTCTCTGTCCAGGAGCACCCGACACTGCCTCTGCGTGACACCTGACATCCCCTGTCTCTGTCCAGGAGCACCCGACACTGCCCTCGCGTGACACCTGATATCCCCGTCTCTGTCCAGGAGCACCCGACACTGTCTCTGCATGACACCTGACATCCCCTGTCTCTGTCCGGGAGCACCCGACACTGCCTCTGCGTGACACCTGACATCCCCTGTCTCTGTCCGGGAGCACCCGACACTGTCTGAATGACACCTGACATCCCCTGTCTCTGTCCGGGAGCACCCGACACTGTCTCTGCATGACACCTGACAGCCCCTGTCTCTGTCCGGGAGCACCCGACACTGCCTCTGCGTGACACCTGACATCCCCTGTCTCTGTCCGGAGCACCCGACACTGCCTCTGCGTGACACCTGACATCCCCTGTCTCTGTCCGGGAGCACCCGACACTGTCTCTGCATGACACCTGACATCCCCGTCTCTGTCCAGGAGCACCCGACACTGCCTCTGCGTGACACCTGACATCCCCTGTCTCTGTCCGGGAGCACCCGACACTGTCTCTGCATGACACCTGGCATCCCCTGTCTCTGTCCGGGAGCACCCGACACTGCCTCTGCGTGACACCTGACATCCCCGTCTCTGTCCAGGAGCACCCGGCACTGCCTCTGCGTGACACCTGACATCCCCTGTCTCTGTCCGGGAGCACCCGACACTGTCTCTGCATGACGCCTGACATCCCCCGTCTCTGTCCAGGAGCACCCGGCACTGCCCTCGCGTAACACCTGATACCCCACGCCTCTATGCAGGAGCACTCGGCACTGCCCCTGCGTGACACCTGACACCCCCTGTCTCTGTCCGGCAGTACCTGCGCGTGGTGGAGCGGCTGCGGCCGCTGGCCATGACCGAGCAGGAGTACGTGCTGCTGCGCGCGCTGGTGCTGGTCAACTGCGACATCCACGTGGTGAACGCGCCGCTGGTGCGCAGCATGCGCGACACGCTGGTGCAGTCGCTGGCCGACTGCGTGGCCGCCATCAGGTGAGCCGGGCGGCAGCGGGCAGACCCGGACGTGCGCTGCTGGCGCGCGCCGACAGCGGGTCTCGGGGATTCTCGGGCGGGTCTCGGCGACGGGAGCGATCCTCGCCGATGAGCTGATGGGAACACATGGGGACCGGAGAGCGTGGCATAGTGCAGGCCACGCGGTACAAGATTGTATGCTGGTGCGACATAACGCTGAAGGGCCCGGCCGCAAGGAAGCAGCTGTGCTGTGCAGAAGCTTTTGCCTTGCTTCATCGTCCGCTTGTTGGCGGTTCTCGGAATGTGCTTCGCCCAGGCCAGTGTTGTGTCTGTCATACCACCGCCACTCGACATGCCTTCAGACGCCCGCGTTGTTTGCCGCTTGCGCGGGACCGAAGCTGGTGCGTCGTCTTCCAGTCGGGGCAGCCTGCGGCATGGGCCGACGAGCAGCCGCTGCGTCCTTGAGCTACACGTACAATGCCACCGTGCTGTCCGATACGGATGGCAGGACAGAGTGGTGTTCGGCCGGCCCAGTGTTCGACTGGATCGTCAGGCGGTTGATGCGCGCTGTGGCCCTCCGTTCCCTTCCCCTTTTGACCCGGCAGGTCGACCCAAATATCGTCAGTGCGCAGGGGAGCGGTCACTCGGAAGCCGCTGTTGTTCGTCGGAACGTTGGTGCTGGGATCGTTTATCGTGACGTTGAAGAGGCTTGGTCCGAGGGAGGATCCCCGGGGCATCTTTTCCGGTCGATGGACCATGTGTTTCAGCTGGTCGACATATGTTGACGGAGCAGAGGCCTGGTTGTTTGTGGCCGGAATTCAAGGCACGCGTGAAGTCATCACCAGTTGTTGACCCGAAGGGGAAGTGCGCGGTTAATGTCGCTTACATCCTTTTTGCGAGTGTGAGCCACTCTACGTTGTCCACGCCCCCTCCTTGTTCCTTCGTCGTCTCTCCTTTCCTATGGCATGCAATCGTATGTTTTGTGGGCATCCAGTGCTGGTTGTGTGCTTTTACCGGTCTACCGGACAACGCCTCCCCCCCCCCCCCCCTCTCCTCCCTGCTACGATGGACAGTCTGTGATACTCACTGGGCTTGTCACATATTTACGGACACCCCATATAGCACGCGGTCTGATCGCGCCTCGCGGGGTAGTGAAAGCGGCCGGGCGGTGGGCACACCAGCCTTTCACGCTGTGGCTCGATAGTTTTGCTGTCGTTCGTGATCAAGCTTTTCGGTTGAGTCGTCGTTCAAGTTTAGTCGTGATCATCCGTGATGTTTGGCGGCTTGCCTTGTCGGCCGCAGGCGCGTTGGTGCGCCTCCTAAGCCGCAAATACACTTCATGTCATATTGCGCGTCTGCGGACATTCGTGCATGCTTATTTGTCAGTCTGTCTTGGTGAGTACCTAAGAGGAAGCTGTGGCGGGACACTTCGCTTGCGGCGCCGTTTGTTCCTGTGTACTGATCGTCACGCTGACCAGACGTGTGCAAGCTGGGCGTGCCTGGGCTTTGTGTTGCTTGGGAGGCCCCGGGTTTAATTTTCATTCGTGGCATTTTTGCGAACCACGGCTCGCCGACCGGCCTGGAAGGGATCTAATCTTATGATTCAGCTATGATTGGGCGCCGCGCGCGCCTGATGATTGTGCTCATTGGCGTCGTTTGAGCACAATCATCAGGCACGCACGGCGTCATATCATATCACTGCGCTCAGGCACGCCACGTAGTTGGACCCTGGCTGGCTAACCGTGGCGTGATATAACGCGTACCTACCCTGAATCGTGACGTGACGTAACGTGACGTGCCCGCCCTGAATTGTGGCGTAACGTGACGTGCCCGTCCTGAATCGTGACGTGACGTGACGTGCCTGCCCTGAATTGCGGCGTAACGTGACGTACCCGCCTGGAATCGTGACGTGACGTACCTGCCCTGAATCGTGACGTGACGTGACGTGCCTGCCCTGAATTGTGACGTAACGTGACGTACCCGCCCTGAATCGTGACGTGACGTGACGTGCCTGCCCCGAATTGTGGCGTAATGTGACGTACCCGCCCTGAATCGTGACGTGACGTGACGTGCCTGCCCTGAATTGTGACGTAACGTGACGTACCCGCCCTGAATCGTGACGTGACGTACCCGCCCTGAATCGTGACGTGACGTACTTGCCCTGAATCGTGACGTGACGTGACTTGCCTGCCCCGAATTGTGACGTAATGTGACGTACCCGCCCTGAATCGTGACGTGACGTGACGTGCCTGCCCTGAATTGTGACGTAACGTGACGTACCCGCCCTGAATCGTGACGTGACGTACCCGCCCTGAATCGTGACGTGACGTACTTGCCCTGAATCGTGACGTGACGTGACGTGCCTGCCCTGAATTGTGACGTAACGTGACGTACCCGCCCTGAATCGTGACGTGACGTACCTACCCTGAATCGTGACGTGACGTGCCGTGCCTGCTCTGGATCGGGACGCGACCTGTCCGTGTAGTTGAAATAATGTCACGCCCCGGCCGTGTAGCGTTCCGCTGTGGTCCGTGTCCAGTCGGTGACCGTGACCGTGACCGTGATCGTGATCGTGACCGTGACCGTGACCGTGACCGTGACCGTGACCGTGCCGGCGACGGTGCCGGTGCCGGCGACGGTGACGGTGACGGTGACGGTGACGGTGCTGCCGTGTGCCGCCAGGCCGTCGGGCGGCGCAGCCAGCCACACCCAGCAGCTGCTGCTGTGCCTGCCGGTGCTGCGGCAGGTGGACCCGGCCGTCAAGCAGTTCTGGCTGAACACGCGTCGCGACGGCAAGATCCACATGGACAAACTGTTCATCGAGATGCTGCAGTCGCAGGCGCGATAGTCCGCGGCGCCGTCAGTGTGCGCCGCCGCCGCCGCCGCCGCCGCCGCCGCCGCCGCCGCCGCCGCCGCCGCCGGCGCCGCCGCCCCGCGGAGCTGGTCCTGCCGGCGGCGGCGGCCTGCCGATGATCCGGGCGCGACGGCCGGCTGTGATAAGCCTGCCGCCGACAGAAGGCGACTCCTTGGGCGGGTGACGCCGCAGGACCACACTGTGCCGCCGCGCGTCACCTCTGGCGGGGAGTGCCAGAGGACGTACAGAGTGCCGCGAGTGCCACCTCTGTGATGGGGAGTGCCGGAGCACGGTCACAGCCGAGCGCGCCGGCGACTGGCTTGTCCAGTAGCTCTTCCCTTTTCTAAGATCTTTTAGTAACAAAGTCTGACTTATGGATTGTTTGTAGCCGAATCGAATCTTGTTTTGTATATTCAATAGTCGTGTACATTTTACAGTGCTGTATTTTTTAGTTGTTCAGCAGCATATGTATGGGCATTGGTATTTAGTGCAGCGGGCGGGACCCATTGGTGTCACAGTGTTCTCTCACCCTTTCTTTCTCAGCTTGCGTATGTGCCCGCGTTCCCTCTCTGTCCTCAGTCTCTGCCCTCCCTCGTGTCTGTGATGTGCCTCTGTGTCGCTGTGCGTTTTCCCTGTGGCGCCCTCCAGCGCCACAGCCCTGCGAGCCCTGTCCTCACTCCGTCAAGACCACGCTGTAGGCATGCAGCAGTAGGCGTAGGGATTTCATACGGTGCGTGAGTGTGTCCGCGTGAGTGCGTGAAGCTCGCGTGCGGTCCGGTTCCTGAGAGTCCGTCGGCCCGCGCCCGCGCCCGCGCCGCCCGGTCGTGCGGGTGACCCGGCGCGACGGGGGCGGCCGCTGTCAGCGCCGACGCGGCCGCCGGTCGCTGGTCTGGCCATGATCTGAGCGGCCGGGGACGGCCCGGCGCCGGCCCCGGACCGCCGACGTCCGGCGAGTCGCACGGCCGGGCCGAGGCTCGCGCCCGCCGGCACCGCGACGACGGAGCACGGCGGTGCCGCCGCCGCCGCGGCGTACTGGGACCAACGGCGACCGGGCCGCGCCGAGCCGGGCCGTCGCCGGCGATGGCGGTGCCCGGCGGCTGGCGGCCGATCCCAGTGTACGTAGCAATAGCGACGCGTCGGCGAGGGTTCTCTGCAGTCTCCGGGCGCAGGCAATGCAACTCAGGTGATGCCCTGCGCCCGCCGCGCGGTGGCGCCGCCTGGCGGCCGCCACGCCGCGTGCCGCCCTCTGTACAGAGCGGCCGGAGCGGGCGCCGCCGCGCCCGGCCCCGGAGGCCCGCGCGCGCGGCGGCCGCGCCCAGCTGCGCTCCCGGTGCTTTAGTCTCCCCGTTTTGTTGGTTACGCCATCCGAATACCCCGCTTCTCCGAGCCCGGATGTGTTTGTTGAGTTTCTGGACAGCGGTTATTTATTGTTTTAGGCGCCGACCGCTGGCCGGCCGCCGCACGGTGTCCGCCGCGTTAGCAGCCTGTGTAGCCTCCGCCTTGTTTCAGTTCGCGTTCGCTGGTGCCGCCTCGGCGCCGTGGTGGTTTGGTTATCCCGGCCCGTTGGCGGCACTTTTGATCTGGCCCATGCTTGGGCGTGCCCCGGCACGTACTCGTGTCGCGGGTTTGTGCGTCGCTTCGTCGCGCGCGACCGACCGACGATCTCGCCCCGGGCGAGGTCGTGCCCTGCCCCCTTCTCCCTCCACTCCGCCGTCGCCGTGCCCCGCCTGTCCCTCATCTTTGTATGTATGAGCCAATTCTGTCCAGTACAAACTTTTTTGTATTTAAACAGGCTAACCGGACTGCCTAATAAAGGTGGAAACAGGTGCGCGTTTGTTTCGTCCCGGGTGCTGATCTGTTTGCGATTGGCGTGCTCATGGCTGTGTGTGTGTGAGGTCTGAGCCGGACTGATGACTCCCGCAAATCAGATGCAAATCGCCATGAATATTGGGCCAGAGCGGCAGCGTTCCACAGAAAAAAAGGTTACAAGCTCGTGTCATGCGAGCTAGTGTCACAACTCGTGTCGCTGACTGCTGCGAACGCGAAGAATCGCGTGGCTTATATACAGAAGTGGCCTGGCAGCGAATGGGACCTGGTCGCCCAGGCCTCCACATGGAAATGCCAACGGGTACTAGAGCGCTGCAGAGCAGCTTCACGTAGTGGAGATGTCGCCTTATGTAACGCGGACAGCATTCTTGCGTCCTCTCCAGAAATGCACTGCATGAAAACCCGATGCAGGGGAGGCTGGCCCCCGATCTGTTCAGCGGTCTTACCGGCACGACCAATACACAACACCGTCCAGTCGCCGAGCCACGGAGGGAAATGCTGCGAGGAAAAGACCAAAAAGTGCGAACGATTGCGCCCCTGGATGCAGCATTGAGAGCAGATTTGAGCTGTCATTGTGAATGCTTTTGCCGTGAAGAAGGCCTGTGCGGTCCACGTCCGAGCGCTGACATGGCGAATAGGCATAAACATACTCAGTTATATACCTCCAATGGGGTTATCCTCTCAACGTGTCGTGTGCACAGGTGTTCATCAGATGAAAACGAGCGCATTCGAAGCCCGATAATTTAAAGGACACCCGCGGGACGCCCGTCGCACCGCTTCAAACCCATCTGCCACCGGGAAGCGGCCATCTGGTGCGGCAGGACGTCTCCCGGCCGTGACGCCGCACGGGAGTGCCGCCCCCGCTGACCCGGGCCGCGCGCGCTCACCGTCGGCTGGCGACCGGGCGCGTCCGGTCGATGCGCATCGCCGTGCGCGGTCGAGCGACGTCGGGGCGCCGCAGACGTGGAGATACGAGGCGGGGTTTTCCTCGTGGTGGCAGTGGCGCGCTCCGCGTCACGTCACGTCGCGTCACGTCATCTGCGGTCGGCCGTTTTAAGGCAGATGGAGGTGGAGTGGCGTAATCACGGTGCCGCGCCACTAACGCCGCGTTCTCGGAATGCAGCGCTTCTGGCATGCGCTTTTGCGTGACTGCTCAGTCAGTCCAGACGGGCGTGCGGTGCCATGCATGTCATGGCACGTGTTAGCAGGGAGGAGAGCTACAAGACTGCGTACCAAGATGGTGGCGCCCAAAGGGTCGTCATAAAGGAACTGCTTTTTGAACGCGTGGGATGTTAGTAGAATGCAGTTCCATGGTAGATTGTTGTTCCATTGTAGCTTCGCGTTGGATAATTATGACTTATATGTGCAGTGCGCCAAGAAAATACTCATTTCAATTGGAAGGGTTTTGATGGACGATAGTTAACAATATGGTGGCAGCTGGTGGTTAGCTGAGCCATGCTCGGAACGCCAGCCATCTCGCAAACTGGAACATCGCAACAACTGATCACGGTGAGACGCAGTTAAATTCCGCATCACTTCGTTTTGACTTTCACGCTCCATTTCGCTTCAGGGGAGATGATTCCGAGTGTGAACCACAGCGCATGCAGGTGATTCTAATCTGGGCTTCTGGTGGGGATCAGCAGAACTTTGAATCGATTCCGGTTCTGTCTTAATGATCTATTGTTTGTTGTTAGGACTGATTCCGATAGCCGATTCAGACGACACGGATTCCAATGAAGTCGGTTCATGTGACAATGGAATCGGAGGTAACCCGTTATGTTATGTTTTTAAAGCTCTTATAGATGCATTTATTTTGATTATATTTTTAAAGATTTGGTCCGAACTCTTTGAATGGCTGGATTTCAGGGATCAGAGCTCACGCTAAGCAGTGCTTGTTGTGCGAACCCTGACCCCTACCACCCGATCGCGCAATTCCATGTCAAGGGCAGAATTTGGGTTCGAAAGCTTAACGTGCCGCAATGCTCGACACGGTCCGTCCTGCCCTCTGATGTCAACTGACCTTCAACGCGACCACTGCCACCGGCCGTAGGCCATACCTGTCGAGGGCAAACAGCGAGCGTCCTAAAGCGACTCGAACCCACCCCGCCACGGATGGGTGGATCGGAAGACAGGTGCTCTAACCAACTGAGCCACTGGGACGGACTAATTATAATATATTTGCATACGTGTATGAATTATTGTGTGCGCCTAGGTGTGAGTATGAATGTACAATCATGCGTATATTTGTGTCTCAGTCGACTCACTGACGATCTGGTTCACCCAACTGACTCCGACCGACAACACAACTCCAAACTTCGACTTCACCTTGACCCGTCCAAACGTCGGTTAATTCCGCAGTCGTTTCCGATCCGGGATCAGCCACATAAGGGTTTCGCGGTCCTTGCTGATTCCTCGCGCAACAACGAACAGTATCACACGTTTTTGCGTCTGGGCATCCCCGCATGTCAGCTTCGTCTCAGCTCGAAACTACAACAGCCGCAAGCCACCCAGCCTCGCTGTTGCTAGGCCCGCGGCTATAAATTTGCGACCCGCTGGCCGACCGCTCCTCGAGAACGATCGACCCAGCTTGGACCCTGTTACGCCGCACCGCCGCCAGGTGTCTCTGCCGGCCGTTGGCAACGCGTAGTGCCGGCCGCCGCGATCAGCTGATCGGCCGGGCGGCTGGCGCGGCCTCTGCCACCGGCCATTCGGTCTGTGACTGGGAACGCCGCTGGACGGTACGGCGGGGAAACGAGGCGCGCCGCCATGAACGGAGACGTGGGCAACAACAGGATCATCGCCTCGGGCGAGAAGAAGGTGGCGATCGTTGGCGGTGGACTGGTGAGTACCGGCGGCGGCGGCGGCGGCCGCGGCGCTGGGGGGCCGGTGTGACCTGGGAACCGGCCAGCCCCGGGTTTATCCAGCCATCTGACGTTCGAAATGGCGCTCCCCTGACCGTCCTTCTGCGAACCGTGCTGGCTGTTGGCCGGTCGTCAACGCGGTCCTCCTACGTGGCTGAAGGATCCTGGAGGCGTGGGAGGGGGGGTCTAATTGACCGATCGCCCACGCTGGGACCGGCCGCCGGTTGTGCAGCCCGCCATCCATGCTGCGGCAGGTACGGCGCGCCAGGGGCGACGCTGGAGGACACGGCTCTGGGGTGACGCGGTAGGAGGGAGAGGAGTGTGTGCTCAATGTACCGCTCTGGAGTGCTTCTGAGGAGGGGGAGGCGAGTGTGCTCGACGTACCGCTCTGGGGTAACGGGGGAGGAGGGAGAGGGGTGTGCTCATTGCATCGCTCTGTAGTGAGCTCGACACTCCGCTCTGGGGTGACAAAGGAGGAAGAGGAGGGAGTGCGCTCGACTCACCGCTCTGGGGTGACGCGGGAGGAAGGGGAGGGAGTGCGCTCGACTTACCGCTCTGGGGTGGCGCGGGAGGGAGTGGAGGGAGTGCGCTCGACTCACCGCTCTGGGGTGACGCGGGAGGACGGGGAGGGAGTGCGCTCGACTTACCGCTCTGGGGTGACGCGGGAGGAAGGGGAGGGAGTGCGCTCGACTCACCGCTCTGGGGTGACGCGGGAGGAAGGGGAGGGAGTGCGCTCGACTTACCGCTCTGGGGTGGCGCGGGAGGGAGTGGAGGGAGTGCGCTCGACTCACCGCTCTGGGGTGACGCGGGAGGACGGGGAGGGAGTGCGCTCGACTTACCGCTCTGGGGTGACGCGGGAGGAAGGGGAGGGAGTGCGCTCGACTCACCGCTCTGGGGTGACGCGGGAGGACGGGGAGGGAGTGGCTCAACTCACCGCTCTGGGGTGACGCGGGAGGACGGGGAAGGAGTGCGCTCGACTCACCGCTCTGGGGTGACGCGGGAGGACGGGGAGGGAGTGCGCTCGACTCACCGCTCTGGGGTGACGCGGGAGGACGGGGAGGGAGTGCGCTCGACTCACCGCTCTGGGGTGACGCGGGAGGACGGGGAGGGAGTGCGCTCGACTCACTGCTCTGGGGTGACGTGGGAGGAAGAGGAGGAGTGCGCTCGCCTCACCGCTCTGGGGTGACGTGGGAGGAAGAGGAGGAGTGCGCTCGGCTCACCGCTCTGGGGTGACGCGGGAGGAAGAGGAGGAGTGCGCTCGACTCACCGCTCTGGGGTGACGCGGGAGGGAGTGGAGGGAGTGCGCTCGACTCACCGCTCGGGGTGACGCGGGAGGACGGGGAGGGAGAGCGCTCGACTCACCGCTCTAGGGTGACGCGGGAGGAAGGGAAGGGAGTGCGCTCGACGTACCACTCTGAGGTGACGCTGGTTCTGTGGCCTGGCAGGTGGGAGCGCTGAATGCCTGCTATCTGGCACGGCACGGCGTGGAGGTACACCTGTATGAGTACAGAGATGGTACGTAACTCCCACGCGTGGATGTGTTGTATGTGCGGTCGGCAGTGAAGAACAGCATTGTTGTTGTTCTTGAAGAACAGCAATGTTGAACAACATTGTGCTCGTTTAGTACGCCTGTCATGTGTTGTATTATCCAACATGTTTGGTGTTACATAATTTATTGGGATGACACATAAATATATATTTTACAAAAACGTAAAATTATATCTTAAAATATAATTTAACGGTATTCATTTTTTTATATACATGCGCATATATATATATATATATATTATATATATATATATATATATATATATATATATATATATATATATATATATGATATCCAACTTTGCATCACACGTCAGAATAAGGTGTGCAAAATGGAGCAGGGCAGCCTTGGCCTGGTGCAGAGGAGATCCATCACCAGAATAATCCTGCCGTTTCGTAAGCATTGGCTGCATGCATATTATCGAGGTGCAGGACGAGTGGCACGCCTTACTTTTACTAAGCAGCACTGCGTCGCTGTTAAATAGAAATGCAATACATCAAAGCTATATTGCATTGCGACGTCATTGGGTTATAGGTGCCCTCATGAGCGGCAAGCGATTAGCACCAGCGTAACGCCAATTTCAGGTGACGAATAAATGAACAACTTCAAGAGGCCAGTGCCGTAACACAAACAACGAGGCATCCGTTAGCTAACTCAAACTCTTGTGAATGAACTTACAAAGACGAGACGCATGGCCCTAACCAGAACAGATTGTAGTCTGAAGTGGCTCCAGCTGCTGTAGTTCGTGTAGGCCTTGCTGCATGTTCGCGAGCATGGCAAATGCCTGGCCGCTATCTCATAAACATAACGTTACATGCGTCCGCCCGACTGCATTTGCTTCATCGCCTCTTAGCCGTGTCATCGAGTTGGGTGTCAATCGTCAATGTCGATGTCTGTGTCAATCAGCAAATAGTCAGCAGTCCAACGGTTAAAAGTTCACGCTTGGGTTTTGGTTCCTCGTGCCGTGCATCCGGCAGCACGCGATCACGCACCACTGGCGGGACACTGGGGTGGTGTCGGGACCGGGCACCCGAGCCCTCCGGGTAGCTGCTGGGTATCAGCTCCCCACCTAACGGGAGCTGCACATCAGATATGTGCATCCAGAGTGTTGAATGGCCTTGCCATCCATTGAGCACCGCCGACCGGTGGAGTTCTCGGAAAGCAGCGCCCCCTGGCGCCGGCGTCGCTCACCGTCGGGCGGCGGCGTCGCGTGTGGAGGCGGCCGCAGCGCGCCGGGCCGACTGCGCCCGAGCCGGTAACCCGAGCCGGCTGCCGGGGCGGCGGCGGCGAACCGGAGCCGGCCGCGGCCGCGTCGCGGTCGACGCGCTCCCACCGGGCGCCGACGCGCCGGCTTCGCTTACCGGCGAGACGACAGGGGAGCCGCCGCTGCGGCTCAGGTGGCCGGATCAGAAGCCGGCCGCGCGGGCGGCCGGCGGCGTGAGGCGCGGCAGCGGGGTCGGGCTGGCCCCGGCCTGGGGAGGCGATTAGGAGCGTGTCCTCGCCTTCGGCTGGTGTGGAAATTAAGCCACCGGTGACGATGGTGGGGAGGGATCACGCTCGGTACGGACAGGTGCCGTGCATTGTGTGAGTGCGGTGAGATCAGGACCTCACCCAGGTACGCGGCGGGATACCCCCACGGGGCGGCTGTTGGGACCCTCGTTCCGGATGGTGGGACCGTCATGGGACGGGTGGTCAAGCTGTGACTCACCACAGGCGGCCGTGAGGGGCAGGTCCCCTGCCACGCAGGTGTAAGCGTCGGACACACCTGGTCAGATTTTAGAGATCAGATCTACGCGATGCATTTTTTTCATGACTAACGGCCGTTGCCTTGGATCGGTTTGAGGATATTACAACTACCGTCCGGTACGAATTCAGCAGGCATGAAATCGACGCACGCCTGGAAGGGTATCACACGAAAACATGCCACCATCTGTCGAGACCGGACGTTCGTAAGCGGCTCAGACCCAGGCCCGGAACCGATCGGGATCAGACGATCCAGCCGGCGGATTCCGGGCCGGCCAGGGCGCGTGGTCTTGCTCCCGGCCGTCTCCAAGGCCCTGGCGGGGCACGTCAGCACGCGTGCGTGTGGCCGCTGTCGGCCTGGTCCATTAGGAATACGGCCGCTGTCGGACCCCCAAGGCCGGCGCCGATGAAGCGTGGCAGCGTATCTTGGGTGGTAAACAAGCTCACGGCATGCCTGTGAGCTGACTTGTCAGTTTTTGCGTGTGATATGATCAAGGCAGTTCACTGCAGCTGGTGGTTATGTTTGAGCTCGCGTTAATGATCGGAAGATCATTTTTGTTTTCGGTTTCTTGCAGCGTATTATATTCCGAACTGCCATGGTCAACATCTGCAGGCCATGGAATTTTCGGTTATTTCTGGCCATGGAAAAAAATGCCAAAATCGTGCCTGTCTTGGGGCATGTTGGTCTGCCCCCGGCGCATGCTTCACTCGTGTCTGTGCGGCCGAGCCAAGTTCGCTAGACCTTACCTGTGGGCACCGTGGCTCGTTCACCACCGCAGCACCTTGATTCATTCCCTTATGTTGTTTCGCACGCGCCGTCTTGACTTAAACTGTACTCTGCTGCCGTTCCTCTTGCAACTCAGCACTAAGTTTAAGCACTGTTTAACAGCACTAAGCGCTGTTAAACGAAGCTCCTCGTGGCGGCCGGCTGCGGCTGCTGCGGCTCTGAGCACCGTCGTGGCCAGCTGCGTGCGAGCCTGGCCTGTCGATCCCAGCCATCCCTCGACGCACCGACAGCGGTGTCTTCCGCGCCGGCAGACATCCGCCAGATGGAGCACGTGGCGGGGCGCAGCATCAACCTGGCGCTGAGCTTCCGCGGCCGCAGCGCGCTCGCCCGGGTCGGTCTGGAGCAGAAGGTCATCGAGCAGCACGGCATCCCGATGTACGGACGGATGATCCATAACCCGGACGGCAGCCGACGCTCCATCCCCTACGGCAAGGCGGACCAGGTCAGTGGCGGCCGAGGGCGGGTCAGAGGCCGGGCTGGGTCAGATGAGGGGAGGGCGAGGCGGACCAGGTCAGTGGCGGCCGAGGGCGGGTCGGAGGCCGGGCTGGGTCAGATGAGGGGAGGGCGAGGCGGACCAGGTCAGTGGCGGCCGAGGGCGGGTCAGAGGCCGGGCTGGGTCAGATGAGGGAGGGCAATGTGGGCAAGGCCAGGCCGGCGGGGAGGCAGGGTTAGTCACGACAGGTCGGCAGTTCGGTCGTTCCAGTTCGGTCCAGGCTTGTCTGCGGTGGCTGGGACCAGGACCCAGTTTCATAAATGAAAGTTACCTCCGACCCCTGGCGGGCTAAAGTAATTTCGGCGTAGCTTCCTACTTCCCTTGCGGGTTTTACAAACCGGCATCACCGCTCCGAAAAGGATCGTAAAATGTCGAGGCTGAAGTAATTTCCCCGGCACGCCCGTTCCTTGTCAATGACAACCATATTTGTGGCGGGCAAGCGCCCCTGGCGGCGGTTATCCTTCTAGGTACTTCGGCGAATTATCGATGAAAAGCGCCCATGCTCAACACTTACCCCCCCCCCCTTTCTTCGGCTGTTTTTGGACCCGGAACGAGCGCGATAAGTCAGGATAGGTTGAGGTAGGCGCTGTTGCCGAGGATGAGAGTGCCGGCCGCTGGCCCTCCGTTCTCAAAGCTGCAGCAGTTGAAATAACGACATACAGTTGACACAAACAGTGCAGCCATGACTGGCGCTCTTTTGCATTTTTTTACCGCCAGTCGACTTGGGATGTTTGATCACCATTCTCTATAGAATGACCACTTTGCTTAGCACATGATGGCAACACGCAATGATGCGTATAAGGAAGCATGTAAGACAGCGTCATAGCTGATGGCATGCTTAAACCAAAAGCTTGCAATTAAGTTGCGTCAGCACGTGACGTTTAAATATGTATGAGCTAATCGCAAGCATCGTTTCTTCACAAAAGCACGTCATTTACAACTCGATCGCGCCAGACGTCCGCGAAACAGGGGCGTCATGGACATGGCCGGTCTCGTGGGCCGGGAGGGCGAGCACCTCACTGTCCGGTCCGGCGGCGACCATCACGTTAAGGCTCGTTTGCCCTTTGCGGTTCGTATACCGGTCGACTTTATCGGTTGCCACGAGGAAGTTCACGTGCGTCCCATCTCCGCACCCTGAAATAAATATCCGGAAGCATGAGATTCCTTTCTGAATGCAGAACGGAGCGGAGAGCTTCACCCAAACTAGAGGACAAAACTGTAGAATTACACGTGCATTGTTTGGCGACCAATCGCAACAAATGCCTTCGAATTAACGTCACGATTATGAGGTGTGGAGCGCTACTTGACGGTGTGCGTGATGGGTGAACGTGACGATTAGGGCTATCCAAGGCGTGATAGGTGTAGGGCCGTCGTGCGGATGTGTTTCTTTGGCAGCAGGCCACTTGCCTGCAACAGCCAGAAGGCCCTGCCTACGGAAAAAATTTTATCTGGGCTTTTTGGAGCTTTTGTCCAGTCGGGCACGCCACGGCGCCAGCTAGTCGAGCCTGTATTGCCGCGCTTGCACGATGGATGACGTGGCATGCAGTCGTCTTCGGCAGTCTAAAGGCCGTCAGCCACAAGCAAATAAACCCGGCCGGATACAAAGAACCTGAAATTAAGGTCCCACTACATTTTTATGTTTCCAAACATTCTTCGCATAGCCTGCGACGTAGTAAACAAACCACATGTCTTGTTGGTTATTACACGTGGCATTCCTTTCCAATAGCGTCAGATTTCCTCGCTACTGCCACATGTTGCGGGTGCAATGCGATGAGTGCACTACACGCAGCATAAACGAGATGACGTATTGACGTCCGGCTGATGGTGCCAACAGTACCAGCCATGGATATGGTACATCATATTCATCATACATCATATCATGCCTATCTATGACCAATGCTTATTACAATTACCTCATACATAACTATCAATCTGCCTTCACATGTGGCAGAATTACTTTCACATCATTCACCTGAGCACGGTGAGCAGCTGTTCGCACGGTGCTAGTGCACGGTGCCGCCGGGCGAGGTGGGCTAAATCAGGGCCGATTTAACCTATCAGATCACGGCAGAGATCTGAAAACAGTTCCTGGAAGCATGGGGGGGGATTACGAGCATTGGCGTGTGATGTAAAGACAAAAAAGTATGCGAGTGTAAGGCTGGAGGGCTCGTTTTAAGAACAACAAGCTGTTACGCCTCTGATATATGCTGCAGATCCTCGCACTCCGCCAGTCGTCATGATATTTATGTGTAGGTAAAATGAAAATCATCTTTCCATTTGACATCAACTTAGCCGGCACAACGGCAATGCCAAAGCAAATGACCAAAACACTCGTCATGTAGCTACGGTGTCGGGAAGACCAGGCGGTTTGAAACCCATGCTTGTTCATATAGAAAACGTAGGACAGTCACCACCATCAGAGATGCAAGTAAAATAAACGTATTTTCCGGAATGATCTAGACATTTCCCACGTATGTTCATCCGTTCGAAAAACGTCTTACGCCTCTGCTCTTGATTTTGCGCTGGCTCTTCTATGACCACAGCTGTTCATTTTACCACGATGCAGGGCATCTTTTTATTTTACTTCACTTTCGACGTAAAATTTTACTCAGCGGCCAAATCAGTTGCGTTTATGAAACCTGGCGGGTGCTTGCTGAAGTGTGTAGAAGAATCCTACCCCGCTTGCTCCTGTGAATAGTAAAATTCGATGTTGAAGTAAATAATTGCTTTTACACTAGGCAACCTGACACGAAGTAAAAACTTGGACAGCTACTCCCTACGCCAGAACTGTGCGCCATGCTCTCTTAACGCAATTGGTTACAGGTCGATTTGTGTATCAGGTTACACAAGGTCAGACACTCGCATAGGAGCAAACCACTTTATGTCCCCATGACTGGTCACGTAAGGTCAACTTGTGTGCTCATCAATCCACACCTGATGCGTCCCGTATGTCGCGTCGCATCAGGTTTTTTGTATAATGTTTGCATCAGGTCACACCAGGTCAGTTCCATTCAGCGCTTGTGACGTCACAGGATCTGGCATGGCTGGTCAACCATTCCGGGGCTCAGGTTTGGCTTTCAGACTGCGCTGCATCGCGCCAGGAGTCGTTACCAGGCAGATCTCCACACACCTTTTTGCACCGTTGCACCACTGCACATACACATCTATATACACCTTTGTGCATCCCCATACACCTTTTTGCACCGTTGCAGCTGTATGTTCAATCGCTGCTGGAATGGCGGCCCGGTTCGAACCCGGTCGGATCGTATCGTGCTCTAGGTCACAGGGCGCCTGATCGGCTGAAGCTGTCCAAACCCCAGCCGAACAAATTGTTGAGGTGATGGATTGAGGAAAGGCGCATAAAAAGTGCGAAATACTCGTGCGCGCTAACAGTGGTATTGGTCACGCATGTATCTGTGCATTTGGCTCCGATCCTGTGACGGCCTGCGTCGCCGTGGTATTCCGTCCTTCCGTGTATTTGGTTGGTGGCTGGCCTATCAAACCCCCACGATTGAAAGCACTTGAAGTGGAAAACGACAGCCTTACGGAATTAGCTGAAGGCTGGAAGCCGAATCGAACGGAAACAATGGAGATAAAATGCAAACAGATCCTACGCAAACCTCTTTGTAAGCGATATACATAAGGTTACATGGTCCGCTGGCGCCGGCGGACTTCATCGGTCTTGGCCGGCGAGGGATCCCGCCCGGGTCCCATTCAGCCGCCACCACGTGGTGCTACCGCGCCGCCGGGTCACGCGGGCTGACATTTGCACGAGCTCGCTTGCATGACCTGTTGAAGGCTTACCGTTCCATACGCCCCCCGATTCCGGCCGGATAAGCGCGCTCGTGTTCGGCGCCTGCGCGCCGTCGGCCAGCACCCCTCCGGCGTTTGCTCCCGTTCGGCAGTAGCCGTGCCCGTGTGAGGTCACTGCGCGGCCAGTGGGGACTGACCGGGCCGCCAACCAGCCGCTGGCAGGGCGGTACGTCAGCGGGCCAGAGGTCCTCACCGGAAGGGGTTTGTTTTGCCGAAGTCGTTCCCAACGTCCTATTGCCTGATTAGTAACGTCGCTAATCCATGCGGCCCTTTCCACCCAGCTGTGTACTATTTTGAACGCTTTCTGAGCGATCAAGGAGGTTGAACGATTCAGTTCTTAACACCTAACTTTACTCCTTTTGCCTCAATGATCTTTAAAAGTACAATTCATTGTAGTTTGGCAAAAATGGCATACTATTTTATAATCTTCCTTCTGTAATATTTATGACATGCCCCGAAGTGTCTTCCCGACATTTCTTGGGGCTCGCACATATTCTCGTGATCTTGAGCTTCCCAAACACATCCCATCGTCCCAGGCTCTGTGACCTGAATCGGTGTGGGGCGTGGGGAGCAATGGTCACCACTCACCAACAGACCCGGAGGCTCTCGGGAACGCCACTGCAACGCCACACAAGACCATGCACATTGTAAATAGGGGCATACCTTGCGCCCTGTTACGTATATAAACCATGCGGGGCTGTGTTGTGAGACGGTACAGCCGCACCCACAAGGCCCATCACGCCAGATGACCCTTATATCCACACCGTGGCGCAACGTGTACGCCTGTCACGAGCAATTAGACAAACCTCACTGCGCGCCCGCAATGTGTTTATGTGTTGGCGGCAGGGGGCGTGACCGCGGTGGTGGTAAAGGGTCGGGGGCGTGGCCGGATGGCAGGCGCCGCCGCACGCATCCTGCACCCTGTCCACGCTCCGCCGCGGGCCAGCCGGCGACGCACCGAGCTGGAGGGGGCGGGGCGAAGCGCCAGCCCGCGGCCGCCGCAGGCGCCACACGTGGGCGACCCGCTCCACCAATCAGCGGCCGCGCGCAGTGGGCGGGCCCGGGGGCGGGTCGGCCGCCGGCGGTCTGACACCGCCGCCTGGTGAGCGGGGTTGTCCCTGGGGTGACCGCGCGAGGTCGCGCCCGGACCGGTGACGTGGCGGCCGGAGCAGGGCACGGCCGGCCAAGGGCCTTGTGTTTACCGCCCGCGACAGTGCCAGACAGCCTGTTTGCTTACGTTCGCGGGACGGCTGGCTGTGGCGGAACACTGGGCGGTCGCTGCGACACATGGTGAAACGCAGCCGCCGCTGCATTGGCTGCTGGCGCACCGAGGCACGCTTGTTTATAAGCCGCTCACATTGCTTCCACAGTCGCGCCAGAACGCACGCTGCAAACAGGGCAGAGCAGTAACATCACCGCTGCGCGCGGAGGCACCCTATTGTGGTCACCAGTCCCGGGTCCGAGCTGAGATGAGGTGGACAAACATGGACTATCATGATCTTATCATACATTCGGGTTCCGCTTACATCGGACCTTATCAATCACATCAAATAGTCCCATTGTCATAACGTTGAGACACGATATATCTCTCGACCCATTAGGTTTGGTGATTGATTGATCGGCCCGTGATTTATTGCAAAGCCCGGCGGATCTGCGCAGACGTCTTTGAATGGGCTGTCGTCGGCGCAGTCTTGGTGTTCCGGTACACCAATCAGCGGCCGCGCATGGTGGGCGGGCCGGTGGAGGACATATTTAGGCATGTTCGTAAATGCATATCAAGGGTACGTCTTTAGCGGCGTAGTTTCGCAAAAGAAGTTTAAATGTAAGTGTCAAATGCCCCACAAGACATTACATATACATATCTATTTATGGGTAATATATATATATATATATATATATATATATATATATATATATATATAATAGCTTGAGTGTTCCGGGGAGGGGGGCAAACTGATGTCGACGCTGAATGCCAATTATGAAAATGATGTTCACAATAACTAACTATTTACTCAATGCACGCAAAAAGAACGCTTAAAACCCAATTCTGCATCGTTCGGCCTCACGTTTCCAAAAGTGATAAACAGAACCAACACAAATGCAATGATCTACGACTAACTTCGGCTGGCGTATGGCCGCCGGCCGACGCCGGTTCAGGGAGAGCACACCTGCCATTCGGAGGGAAACTTCGTGGCCCGTTCTTGCCGCTTGTCCAGTCCAAGGCCATCAGCTTTCCTCTCGTAGTGTGTGGGCTGTGTGAGAACGTGCCACTCGGTCTGACATGAGAGCGATGCACCCAGTCTCACGAGATGAGTTTAAGTTATAGTCAGCTGACGTCCAGACGGCTCTGGCGCCGCTGCCATTGGGAGATGTTTCGTATGACCCCCCACGTCGATGTGATGACAACTGCTCGACTATTTGTGACGTTATAAGAAAGCAGTCCTC
>NW_023596420.1:42278174-42306525 GCF_011947565.3 Pollicipes pollicipes | reverse complement strand
ACGCAAAGAGCCTGTATTTACGTGTATTGGCGCATCGAGCGGGGGCGACAAGTTTTGTTTGCCATCTGTTAACAGTAGTACAACCACTAGAATAATATATATATATATATATATATATATATATATATATATATATATATATATATATATATAGCATATCTCAATGCAAGAGTCATGGCGCGTGCAGGTTCAGACGGGACAACTCGTTCAACAGGCTGCGCACAGCACATTAACAATACTCATATCGGCTGTTTTACGTCCGTTTCACACATTATTGCACCATATCGAGACGCACGCGGTCCCGCATTGCACGCACGATCGGGGCCAGAGCGGCGCGTTTTTTGTTCGCCACCTCTCGGCGACCCGAGCGGGGTCGGCGCGGTCACTGCGGCCGCACCGTCGCTGTTCGCACCGCGGCTGCCGACGCGAGCCTCGCCGCCGGCCGCGGGCGCCCCCGCCCCCGACGCCGCGCTGGCTCGGCCGTCCGACGCGTCGGCTGGCCCGCCCCGCGACCGCCGCGTCACCGTCGCTCCTCGGTGGCCACGGCGTCGCCGTACGCGGTGGCCGCGACGACGCCCGGCCGCGCCACGTAGGAGCGGGTGACATAGGCCGGTACCAGGCGGCCGCCGCCGCGCACCACCGCCCACACCGGCTCGCGCACGCGCTCCAGGCGCACGCTCTCGCCGGTGTCCGTGTTGGTGGCGGTGCGCGTGCTCTGGTGCGCCTTGTGCGTCTCCACCGTGCGGTAGCCCTCGTTCTTCTCGCGGTAGAAGGTCTTGCGGATGCCGAAGGCGGGCACGGGGTGGGGGAACCGGAACACGGGCAGGTAGTATGGTGACGGCGTGACGACGGGCGGCGAGGTGTCGACGGGGGCGGAGCCGTCGGCTCCGGAGCCGTCCTCTTCGGTATTTGATGCGGGGGGCGATGCTGAAGAGCTGGCCTCTTCAGAAACGATCTCCTCGACGTCAGGAGTGACGGACCCAGAGGCCTCCGACGATATGTTTATATCTCCGTTAGCGTCGGCGTCTTCCGAGGTATTCTCGCCACTCGAGGACGATACCGACGAGGTGTCATCTGAAACACTGACTTCGGAGGTCACGGATCCAGAGTCATCAACGGATCCGGAGGCCTCCGACGATATGTTTATATCTCCAATAGCGTCAGCGTCTTCCGAGGCATTCTCGCCACTTGACGACGATACCGACGAGGTGTCATCTGAAACACTGACTTCGGAGGTCACGGATCCAGAGTCATCAACGGATCCGGAGGCCTCCGACGATATGTTTATATCTCCAATAGCGTCAGCGTCTTCCGAGGCATTCTCGCCACTCGAAGACGATACCGACGAGGTGTCATCTGAAACACTGACTTCGGAGGTCACGGATCCAGAGTCATCAACGGATCCGGAGGCCTCCGACGATATGTTTATATCTCCAATAGCGTCAGCGTCTTCCGAGGCATTCTCGCCACTTGACGACGATACCGACGAGGTGTCATCTGAAACACTGGCTTCGGAGGTCACGGATCCAGAGTCATCAACGGATCCGGAGGCCTCCGACGATATGTTTATATCTCCAATAGCGTCAGCGTCTTCCGAGGCATTCTCGCCACTCGAAGACGATACCGACGAGGTGTCATCTGAAACACTGACTTCGTAGGTCACGGATCCAGAGTCATCAACGGATCCGGAGGCCTCCGACGATATGTTTATATCTCCAATAGCGTCAGCGTCTTCCGAGGCATTCTCGCCACTCGAAGACGATACCGACGAGGTGTCATCTGAAACACTGACTTCGTAGGTCACGGATCCATAGTCATCAACGGATCCGGAGGCCTCTGACGATATGTTTATATCTCCATTAGCGTCAGCGTCTTCCGAGGCACTCTCGCCACTCGAAGACGATACCGACGAGGTATCATCTGAAACACTGACTTCGGAGGTCACGGATCCAGAGCCATCAACGGATCCGGAGGCCTCTGACGAAATGTTTATATCTGCAATGACATCAGTGTCCCCCGTTGCATCATCGCTGCTTGATGTAGAAGACGATGACGACGAAGAGCTGGTCGCCTCAGAACCGCTGCCGTCGTCATCGAAGGTCACAAATACCATGTCCTCCATATTTTGGCTGTCGTCGGCGGCCTCCTCCACTGCGGGTGCAGCCGGCTGCTGCTGGCCGGCGAGGTTGTCCGTGTTCTCCTGATAGACGTCGAAGCCACGCGGGATCGGGCGCATCCTTTCGCCGTACTGGGGCGCCGCACGCCCGTCGTGGTAGACCTGGTCGCTCGCGCCGACCGCCTCGCCTCCCTCGGGCTCTCCCCCGTCGCCGCCCGCTTCGTCGTTCGCGACGCCGTCCTGTCCGTGTACAGCAGCCGCGGCAGAGCCGTCGTCCGAGGTGTCGTCATGGCCGCCGTCAGTACCGCTGGTGGAGTCCCCGTCAGAGCTGATGTCGGAGCCCTGGTCGGGGCCGCCGTAGGAGCCCTCGTCAGAGCTGATGTCAGAGCCCTGGTCGGATGCGGGCGCCTCGCTCCCGTTGTCGGCGGCCTCAGCGCCGGCGTCTTGCAGCGCGGCGTCATCTCCGACCACGTCACCCTCGTGGCCGCCGCTGTCGCCGGCGTCGGCGTGCTCCTCGTCCCGGAACGTGCTGATGTACTGGGGGCTGAACTGGGGGTCGGCGATGGCGCGCCACACGCCGTGCGGCCCGCCGGCGGTGGCGTGCAGGTCCGGCCAGCGCGGCGCCGGCGCCGGCGTCGGCGTGTACTGCGGCACGGGCAGGTAGTAGACCGACGGCGGATTGAGAAGGCGGCGCGGCCGGCGGATGGTGGACGGGCGCGCGGCGGCCAGCGCCGCCAGCAGCAGCAGCAGCGCGATGGAGATCTGCCGGCACGAGGCGGCTCAGTCGCAGCACCGGTAGTGGGGCAGTTGGTCGGTGTTACGGATAGAGTGCAAGTGTCGGCTGGTTTCTCGCCGATTCAAATGCGCCTATGAGAAAGTGGAGCATCAGACCATCATTGTGCCAGCTTTGACGCAAGCTGAATCGGCGGAACCGGCGATAAACTTAGTGCAACGGTTTTTTCCGTCCCCATTTGGTCCGTTCAAGTGGTGTTGGAGGGCCAGCTGTGCCGTGCTCAGTTAAATAGCACATCAGACTTCATTTCATTCATTCGCCTTAATTCCAGCCCGACCTGTAAATAGTGACTGCGGGGCAGTAATACGCAGTACAGAATGGCTCCATTCAGCGGCTTGATAGTCCCTACCAGGCCTCGGTGGTTGATGATGCAGAGTGTGATAACTGGGTATGAATTGGACAGCTGCTGCCAGTTGCTGGGCAAGAGTGCACGTGGCTGTCGGCATGGTTCTCGTATTCATGGTGTTGGAATGAATATCCCTCAAGATAAGCCATGGTAAAACGCAAAAAGCGCAGTGTTGGGAACAGTGATGAGTGGTTTGCTGAAATTCCAGGAAAAGACCCGTCACCTATTCACATATTTCTATGCCACCTCAGCGTAAGTTTGACTGAACGAGGCCGGTAGGAAAGCTTGACTTGTAGGATTGGGCATTTTAATCCCGTCCCCCTCCCCTCCCCCAGAAAGTCAGGGTGGTGGGAGGCTCATGGTACAAGGCCAACACTTCTCGCATGCAGTGTTTCGGGCTCGTTTTTGCTGCTCTACATCGCTCACGAAGTGTGGAGTTTTACCGGATAACAACAATACTTCCCGCGCCAAACGGCGGTTTGGTTGTCATGCCGGTGCTCGCATTATGAGAGTTTGCGTGCACCTGGCATGCAACATGCAAATCTCCGCTGCGGGAAGCTGCGATTTTATGCCGGGTCAGCGTAATAGTTTGGTTCAGATGCTCAGATGTTGCCTGCAGCTGATGTCCCATGTCGTGTTCGAGGCGGCGTGTCAGCAATTGGAACATGCCGTGGATCGGCTGCCGGCGCCGACGGACGGTCAGCCGGACGCACGCGCACCACACGCCAGCCATCGTCTCATGCTCATGCCGTCCAGTTCACCGGTGCAAAGCGTGAGACTAGTTTAGAGGATTGGGAGCGAGTCGAAGCGAGATTTCCCGCAAAGACTATTTTGCGGCTCGCTTGTTGTTGACGGTTTTTGCTGTGATTTTGGGTCAAATTTGGAGAGGCCTGAAGGTGCCCGAGATGTAAAGGGAGAGGAAGGAGGGGCAGCTCCCGTCCACAGATGGAAAGTTGTTTCCGTGGCCCGGTTATCGACCAATGATATATATATATATATATATATATATATATATATATATCTATATATATCTATATATATCTACATATATATATATATATATATATATATATATATATATATATCACTTTATTGCAAATGCGTGCACGTGCGCCGTTGATCAGTCAGATGAGATCGTGACCCTGAGTGTTGACGACCCAGCAGCGTTGCACGGTCGGCGCACGCTGACCGGGAGGGGTGAGGGAGGGGGGGGGGGGGGGGGTCGCTCGGCACGGACGCCGCCTACCTTCATGACGCCGGTTCAGGACGGTGCGGTGCTCGTCGGTCGCGCCGCTCGGAAGTCCTCGGCCGCGGCGCGCGTCGGCTTATATGGGGTACGGCAGGCGGCCGGCCCGTCCCGCCGACGCCCCAGGGGTCAGGAGACGGGTCCTGGTCAGTCGGTGTTCCTTGCGACACGCGCGGACCGGGGCGGGGCCGGCGGGGCGCGTCAGGGGGCGCCAGGGCATCCGCAGTGGCTCCGGCGCGGGTGCAGGGGGGGGGGGGGGGGACGGGACAGACGCGGTCGGCGCTGGGCCGGGACGGGACGCGTCAGGGGACGCCAGGGCATCCGCAGTGGCTCCGGCGCGGGTGCAGGGGGGGGGAGGGCGGGGGGCGGGACAGACGCGAGCTGCGCTGGGCCGGGCCGGGACGCGCCGAGGCGCAGACAGTGTCCTGATCACATGCGATAAGATGCTGGGTCAGGGCTCTGTACTGGCTGGAGACGAGCCTTCTTACCAGTTGAGAGTTCCTGTGCTGGCAGCTATCGACCTTCACAAAAGCAGGAGGCACCGGCTCAGCGACGTTATCAAGTAAACACGGCAATTGTGTCGGTACTCGATGTTTCAGGCTGTGTTTTTAATCACTAGCGAATTGGGTCGAGAACAAAGGATTAAAAACGAAGCCTTGTGGCGTCAGAAAATGCTCGATATCCGCGTTGAAACTAGCGCTGAAAATATTTAAACATGGTGAATCATCCTAGCTCTTACGTCATAGCATGCGATACCCGATTCTCCGCTAATTGCTGTACGAAACCCAGGAGGGTAAGCCGAAAGGTTACGATCAACTTCGCGTGAACGTCAGGAACCTGTTACTTGTTTATTTATAATATATAGTTATATTATATGATATGTTAATTCGTAACCATAACCACAGCTTGAAACGTGAAGCCTTGATAATGCAATCAATGTTGCTTGATACGCCATTGAAGCAACATCACATGGAACAGTGAAGGCCATTAACTGTCAACATAAGAATACGAATTCATAATGCCGAAAACTAGCAGCTCCAGGTCTTTGCTTATATCGAGCCGCAGTATCATTGGCTGACACGGAATAATTTTGTCGCCTGTTGTGACTTTCGCATGCGACCTAACGATGCATTTGTGTCTCGGTGTGAAAAAGGTGGTTTCGATGTCAACGGCGGGCAAGGTGAACCTTCGTGTGAGGTTATGGCAGAGCTTCCGCGCTGGGCTCTCTGAGTGAGCGCGGCGCCAGGTGTGTCACTCACTTCCGGCGAAGCGCGTTGGTGTCGGTCCTGACACGGGAACCGTCTGCGCTAGTGACCTGCACGCAGATCGTTGACGTGAGCGCCTCGTCTATTGGGATGAGACTTGGGCTGAGTCCTGCCCTGGCTCGCCCGAACATTGCCCCTTTTTCACCAGTGCAGCATAGTGGTCGGACAAAGTTCGGTGGCGGAAGGTATTTACGCCACAGTGCTGTCAGGGCTTTATCTAGATTGTGGGAAGCCGTGTGACGCCAGCAGCCAGTAGCCGGCGTGCCCAAAAACCCGTCACTGGCACTATATGCGTGACGTCAGCGTCGGTTTCAGCTGAGTGTGGCTCAGTGTTCGGACACTGGTGCTGACGCCTCAGTGTCCCCATGCGGGTGTAGTCGGGCCGCACGCGCCGGATCGGCGGCGCTGACACACCGGCAGTACCGCCACACAGCTGGCCGTGGTGCCGGCCTGCCACCGTGCCGAGCAGAGACGCACACGTGCGGTCACATGGTGCTGATCAGAGACGCGCACGTGCGGTCACGTGGTGCCGGGTAGACACGCACACGTGCGGTCACATGGTGCCAAGCAGACACGCACACGTGCGGTCACGTGATGCCGAGCAGAGACGCACACGTGCGGTCACATGGTGCCAAGCAGACACGCACACGTGCGGTCACATGGTGCCAAGCAGACACGCACACGTGCGGTCACATGGTGCCAAGCAGACACGCACACGTGCGGTCACGTGGTGCCGGGCAGACACGCACACGTGCGGTCACGTGAGGACGACAACCGGACAAAGTGAAAACCCGGAATGTTTACCGAATAAGTCAAAGGACAAATAGTTAAATGAGTAAAAGTCAAGCAGATTTTTAAGATATTGTTTTTACTATCAAAGAGACAATAGTCAAACAGTAATAAGTCTCAAGAACAAAAAGTCAAAAGGGAGAAGTCAAATGGATAAAAGTCTAAAGTTTAAGGCCAAAGGTAATGTGGTAAAAGCCAAAACTGATCAAGACCACGTGATAATAAAGGAAATGGCTGCTTGTTGCCGTTAAGTTCCCCACTCGTCTGTAAAAAGGAAAGAGACGGGCCTAAGAGATACAAGTCAAATGAAAGAGGTTCCTTAGAGCCCTGAAGGAAATAAGCTGAGAACGTCGCAGCATCGTCCATTGGGCAGGCGTACTGTCAAGTCAAATCCGAGGCGCTCCGCTGTCTGCACAGCCGCTAGGCCAGTGCGTCCCAGTTACTCTCAGGCTGGGACTCCTTAACATGTCAGCCAGGCCCCTTGCAAGCCGTTTTGTTTTAGGTGTAGTTGGGAGCGGCGCAGCAGGAAGCCAGCGAGTGGGCGGTTACCCGCCCCCTTGGTTGAGGTAGTAGATCCTAAGTTGTGTTTGTAAGACCCTTGCATCAAGTTGCCAATTTAATAGTCCGCTTTGGATCAGGAAGACTTTCTTTGTGTTAAGGAGCCTCTTTTGCTAGCTCGGGACGCTCCGTTTGTCCATTTGATGCCCTTCCCCCCCCCCCCCCCCTCTTGTCCCGGGGTGGGCTTCATCCCTCCTGAGCCCCCCCCCCTCCCCCCGCCTGGGGGCGCGGTCTGTATCCCCCTTGTGATCTTTTGATAGCCTGGTATGTCATTGTTCATTTTAGTTTTATCCTTTTTGACGTTTTGCTTGTGACTTGTACATCTGACTCATTGCGTTTGGATTTTTGACTGTTAAACCTTTTGCAATGTGACTTTGTCTTTTCGACCTTTTGGATTTTTCACCTTGTATTTGATTTATATGCTGTTTCACTTTTCGCCACTTGACCTCTGTCGTTTGACTTTTTGTCGTGGGACCGTTGCCGAGAACGGAACTCGCCACGCCCGTGACGCCCGCCGAAGCCAAACCGGATTGCTTATCATTTGAGCGTTTTGGAGCGGCAGTGGTTAGCATATTTGATTAGTGGGCACGCGGTGTGGTAAACAAATACGACGGCGATGTTGTCCACGCGCCTCGTGCGATTTCTCTTGGCGGTGGATTTCATGGGTCGTTCCGGACTGGGTGTCGTAACCAAAACCAGTCATATTTCATTGGTCGCAGATGAAGGCCATAGTTTAAAGGTGCTTGTGTCGTACGTCGCTCGGGGAAGATAGGGCACTTTTTGTTGTTTGCCGTTCCCTCATGCGTTCAAAACTGGACTTTGGCTGTGTGTTGACGACCGGGCACCGGACCCATCAAACGCGCTCTTGGCCGCGGTTCATCCCGATGCGCACCGTATAGCTACGGGGGCTTTTCGTGCATCAGCCATCAATAGTCTTCGGATGGAGGTCCGCAAGCCCCATTGCGTGATGATATAATGATGAGAACGTCACGGCAAAACGCGCAACAGAAATAGCATTGCGAGGGGAACTGGCGGGACCGCGCCACAGGTGCGAGCGAGCACAGTTTCCAGGTCACCCCCACGTAAAAAGCAGAGTTTTCTTGCAGGACACGAATCCTGTTCCAACAGCAACGGTCGCGGTAATCCGCTTTGTCGTGTTGCCACTACAGTGGGGGAAAGGAAGCGGCCTCTTGCTGTTGACGTGCAGGTCGCACTTTATGACGCACACCGCTGCGTGTTGTTGTCTGGCAACAGATCACGCTGCCGTCGATGTGGTGACCCGCCGGCGGTGCGTCGTTTGTTGCTGGGCTGCCGTCTCCCTCTGTACGGCGAGCGTGATTTTTCGGAGAGCGTGGCCAAAATCTTACACGAGCTGACGTTTTAGAAAATGATTCCCACGCAGCTGAGGCTTGTCGGGGTTTTCAGTCCCTTTCTGTCGCGCGTTTTGCCGTGACGTTCTCATCATTATATCATCACGAGCTCCCAAGGCATTTCAAGGTGGCGATTTTTTGTTTGTTCGTTTTGCTTTTTGCTTTTTGTTTTTAGAACCCGTTTGATTTCGACCCTGTCTCAGTGGCACAGTAATTGGCGCCGCATGACACCCTGCAGTCATTGCGCCAGAAAGTCCAAGTCGGCAACAGGTGTGAGATCATATATATATATATATATATATATATATATATATATATATATATACATCGTCTCGTAGCCTCTTGGAGATAAATATTTATCGTAAAATGGGGCTAGCGGCGCTTAAGGAAGTGTGTCTGGTAGGCAGCGCGCTTAGGAGTTCTCGAAATAGCGGTTGTTTGGCCATCAGTTACTTAAAATAGATAGAGATGAAAATGAAGGTATTAAGGAATGCAGTGATAATTTAACGTAGAGTAATTATATGATATAGAAATAAATGTAAAGCTCGCAGTATCAGCTTCGCTGTGCGTGACACCCAACCCATGTGCCAGTCGCCATTGTCCTGCACGATTCCGGACGCCGTGTGATGTTCACGTATGTTCCCCGGGGTGCCCGACCCCGTGCTTCTTTCCAGCGGTACCCGGCCACTACCTTGCGTAACACCTGATACCCCACGCCTCTATCCAGCAGCACCCGGCACTGCCTCTGCGTGACACCTGACATCCCCGTCTCTGTCCGGGAGCACCCGACACTGCCCTGCATGACACCTGACATCCCCGTCTCTGTCCGGGAGCACCCGACACTGCCTCTGCGTGACACCTGACATCCCCTGTCTCTGTCCGGGAGCACCCGACACTGTCTCTGCATGACACCTGACATCCCCGTCTCTGTCCGGGAGCACCCGACACTGCCCTGCATGACACCTGACATCCCGTCTCTGTCCAGGAGCACCCGACACTGCCTCTGCGTGACACCTGACATCCCCTGTCTCTGTCCAGGAGCACCCGACACTGCCCTCGCGTGACACCTGATATCCCCGTCTCTGTCCAGGAGCACCCGACACTGTCTCTGCATGACACCTGACATCCCCTGTCTCTGTCCGGGAGCACCCGACACTGCCTCTGCGTGACACCTGACATCCCCTGTCTCTGTCCGGGAGCACCCGACACTGTCTGCATGACACCTGACATCCCCTGTCTCTGTCCGGGAGCACCCGACACTGTCTCTGCATGACACCTGACATCCCCTGTCTCTGTCCGGGAGCACCCGACACTGCCTCTGCGTGACACCTGACATCCCCTGTCTCTGTCCGGGAGCACCCGACACTGCCTCTGCTTGACACCTGACATCCCCTGTCTCTGTCCAGGAGCACCCGACACTGTCTCTGCATGACACCTGACATCCCCGTCTCTGTCCAGGAGCACCCGACACTGTCTCTGCATGACACCTGACATCCCCTGTCTCTGTCCGGGAGCACCCGACACTGTCTCTGCATGACACCTGGCATCCCCTGTCTCTGTCCGGGAGCACCCGACACTGCCTCTGCGTGACACCTGACATCCCCGTCTCTGTCCAGGAGCACCCGGCACTGCCTCTGCGTGACACCTGACATCCCCTGTCTCTGTCCGGGAGCACCCGACACTGTCTCTGCATGACGCCTGACATCCCCCGTCTCTGTCCAGGAGCACCCGGCACTGCCCTCGCGTAACACCTGATACCCCACGCCTCTATGCAGGAGCACTCGGCACTGCCCCTGCGTGACACCTGACACCCCCTGTCTCTGTCCGGCAGTACCTGCGCGTGGTGGAGCGGCTGCGGCCGCTGGCCATGACCGAGCAGGAGTACGTGCTGCTGCGCGCGCTGGTGCTGGTCAACTGCGACATCCACGTGGTGAACGCGCCGCTGGTGCGCAGCATGCGCGACACGCTGGTGCAGTCGCTGGCCGACTGCGTGGCCGCCATCAGGTGAGCCGGGCGGCAGCGGGCAGACCCGGACGTGCGCTGCTGGCGCGCGCCGACAGCGGGTCTCGGGGATTCTCGGGCGGGTCTCGGCGACGGGAGCGGTCCTCGCCGATGAGCTGATGGGAACACATGGGGACCGGAGAGCGTGGCATAGTGCAGGCCACGCGGTACAAGATTGTATGCTGGTGCGACATAACGCTGAAGGGCCCGGCCGCAAGGAAGCAGCTGTGCTGTGCAGAAGCTTTTGCCTCGCTTCATCGTCCGCTTGTTGGCGGTTCTCGGAATTTGCTTCGCCCAGGCCAGTGTTGTGTCTGTCATACCACTGCCACTCGACATGCCTTCAGACGCCCGCGTTGTTTGCCGCTTGCGCGGGACCGAAGCTGGTGCGTCGTCTTCCAGTCGGGGCAGCCTGCGGCATGGGCCGACGAGCAGCCGCTGCGTCCTTGAGCTACACGTACAATGCCACCGTGCTGTCCGATACGGATGGCAGGACAGAGTGGTGTTCGGCCGGCCCAGTGTTCGACTGGATCGTCAGGCGGTTGATGCGCGCTGTGGCCCTCCGTTCCCTTCCCCTTTTGACCCGGCAGGTCGACCCAAATATCGTCAGTGCGCAGGGGAGCGGTCACGCGGAAGCCGCTGTTGTTCGTCGGAACGTTGGTGCTGGGATCGTTTATCGTGACGTTGAAGAGGCTTGGTCCGAGGGAGGATCCCCGGGACATCGTTTCCGGTCGATGGACCATGTGTTTCAGCTGGTCGACATATGTTGACGGAGCAGAGGCCTGGTTGTTTGTGGCCGGAATTCAAGGCACGCGTGGAGTCATCACCAGTTGTTAACCCGAAGGGGAAGTGTGCGGTTAATGTCGCTTACATCCTTTTTGAGAGTGTGAGCCCCTCTACGTTGCCCACGCCCCCTCCCTGTTCCTTCGTCGTATCTCCTTTCCTATGGCATGCAATCGCATGTTTTGTGGGCATCCAGTGCTGGTTGTGTGCTTTTACCGGTCTACCGGACAACGCCTCCCCCCCCCCCCCCCCCTCTCCTCCCTGCTACGATGGACAGTCTGTGATACTCACCGGGCTTGTCACATATTTTACGGACACCCCATATAGCACGCGGCCTGATCGCGCCTCGCGGGGTAGTGAAAGCGGCCGGGCGGTGGGCACACCAGCCTTTCACGCTGTGGCTCGATAGTTTTGCTGTCGTTCGTGATCAAGCTTTTCGGTTGAGTCGTCGTTCAAGTTTAGTCGTGATCATCCGTGATGTTTGGCGGCTTGCCTTGTCGGCCGCAGGCGCGTTGGTGCGCCTCCTAAGCCGCAAATACACTTCATGTCATATTGCGCGTCTGCGGACATTCGTGCATGCTTATTTGTCAGTCTGTCTTGGTGAGTACCTAAGAGGAAGCTGTGGCGGGACACTTCGCTTGCGGCGCCGTTTGTTCCTGTGTACTGATTGTCACGCTGACCAGACGTGTGCAAGCTGGGCGTGCCTGGGCTTTGTGTTGCTTGGGAGGCCCCGGGTTCAATTTTCATTCGTGGCATTTTTGCGAACCACGGCTCGCCGACCGGCCCGGAAGGGATCTAATCTTATGATTCAGCTATGATTGGGCGCCGCGCGTGCCTGATGATTGTGCTCATTGGCGTCGTTTGAGCACAGTCATCAGGCACGCACGGCGTCATATCATATCACTGCGCTCAGGCACGCCACGGAGTTGGACCCTGGCTGGCTAACCGTGGCATGATATAACGCGCACCTACCCTGAATCGTGACGTGACGTGACGTGACGTGCCCGCCCTGAATTGTGGCGTAACGTGACGTGTCCGTCCTGAATCGTGACGTGACGTGACATGCCTACCCTGAATTGCGGCGTAACGTGACGTACCCGCCCTGAATCGTGACGTGACGTACCTGCCCTGAATCGTGACGTGACGTGACGTGCCTGCCCTGAATTGTGACGTAACGTGACGTACCCGCCCTGAATCGTGACGTGACGTGACGTGCCTGCCCCGAATTGTGACGTAATGTGACGTACCCGCCCTGAATCGTGACGTGACGTGACGTGCCTGCCCTGAATTGTGACGTAACGTGACGTACCCGCCCTGAATCGTGACGTGACGTACCCGCCCTGAATCGTGACGTGACGTACTTGCCCTGAATCGTGACGTGACGTGACGTGCCTGCCCCGAATTGTGACGTAATGTGACGTACCCGCCCTGAATCGTGACGTGACGTGACGTGCCTGCCCTGAATTGTGACGTAACGTGACGTACCCGCCCTGAATCGTGACGTGACGTACCCGCCCTGAATCGTGACGTGACGTACCCGCCCTGAATCGTGACGTGACGTACTTGCCCTGAATCGTGACGTGACGTGACGTGCCTGCCCTGAATTGTGGCGTAACGTGACGTACCCGCCCTGAATCGTGACGTGACGTACCCGCCCTGAATCGTGACGTGACGTGCCGTGCCTGCTCTGGATCGGGACGCGACCTGTCCGTGTAGTTGAAATAATGTCACGCCCCGGCCGTGTAGCGTTCCGCTGTGGTCCGTGTCCAGTCGGTGGCCGTGATCGTGACCGTGATCGTGATCGTGACCGTGACCGTGACCGTGACCGTGACCGTGCCGGCGACGGTGACGGTGACGGTGACGGTGACGGTGACGGTGACGGTGACGGTGCTGCCGTGTGCCGCCAGGCCGTCGGGCGGCGCAGCCAGCCACACCCAGCAGCTGCTGCTGTGCCTGCCGGTGCTGCGGCAGGTGGACCCGGCCGTCAAGCAGTTCTGGCTGAACACGCGTCGCGACGGCAAGATCCACATGGACAAACTGTTCATCGAGATGCTGCAGTCGCAGGCGCGATAGTCCGCGGCGCCGTCAGCGTGCGTCGCCGCCGCCGCCGCCGCCGCCGCCGCCGCCGCCGCCGCCGCCGCCGCCGGCGCCGCCGCCCCGCGGAGCTGGTCCGGCCGGCGGCGGCGGCCTGCCGATGATCCGGGCGCGACGGCCGGCTGTGATAAGCCTGCCGCCGACAGAAGGCGACTCCTTGGGCGGGTGACGCCGCAGGACCACACTGTGCCGCCGCGCGTCACCTCTGGCGGGGAGTGCCAGAGGACGTACAGAGTGCCGCGAGTGCCACCTCTGTGATGGGGAGTGCCGGAGCACGGTCACAGCCGAGCGCGCCGGCGACTGGCTTGTCCAGTAGCTCTTCCCTTTTCTAAGATCTTTTAGTAACAAAGTCTGACTTATGGATTGTTTGTAGCCGAATCGAATCTTGTTTTGTATATTCAATAGTCGTGTACATTTTACAGTGCTGTATTTTTTAGTTGTTCAGCAGCATATGTATGGGCATTGGTATTTAGTGCAGCGGGCGGGACCCATTGGTGTCACAGTGTTCTCTCACCCTTTCTTTCTCAGCTTTCGTATGTGCCCGCGTTCCCTCTCTGTCCTCAGTCTCTGCCCTCCCTCGTGTCTGTGATGTGCCTCTGTGTCGCTGTGCGTTTTCCCTGTGGCGCCCTCCAGCGCCACAGCCCTGCGAGCCCTGTCCTCACTCCGTCAAGACCACGCTGTAGGCATGCAGCAGTAGGCGTAGGGATTTCATACGGTGCGTGAGTGTGTCCGCGTGAGTGCGTGAAGCTCGCGTGCGGTCCGGTTCCTGAGAGTCCGTGGGCCCGCGCCCGCGCCCGCGCCGCCCGGTCGCGCGGGTGACCCGGCGCGACGGGGGCGGCCGCTGTCCGCGCCGACGCGGCCGCCGGTCGCTGGTCTGGCCATGATCTGAGCGGCCGGGGACGGCCCGGCGCCGGCCCCGGACCGCCGACGTCCGGCGAGTCGCACGGCCGGGCCGAGGCTCGCGCCCGCCGGCACCGCGACGACGGAGCACGGCGGTGCCGCCGCCGCCGCGGCGTACTGGGACCAACGGCGACCGGGCCGCGCCGAGCCGGGCCGTCGCCGGCGATGGCGGTGCCCGGCGGCTGGCGGCCGATCCCAGTGTACGTAGCAATAGCGACGCGTCGGCGAGGGTTCTCTGCAGTCTCCGGGCGCAGGCAATGCAACTCAGGTGATGCCCTGCGCCCGCCGCGCGGTGGCGCCGCCTGGCGGCCGCCACGCCGCGTGCCGCCCTCTGTACAGAGCGGCCGGAGCGGGCGCCGCCGCGCCCGGCCCCGGAGGCCCGCGCGCGCGGCGGCCGCGCCCAGCTGCGCCCCGGTGCTTTAGTCTCCCCGTTTTGTTGGTTACGCCATCCGAATACCCCGCTTCTCCGAGCCCGGATGTGTTTGTTGAGTTTCTGGACAGCGGTTATTTATTGTTTTAGGCGCCGACCGCTGGCCGGCCGCCGCACGGTGTCCGCCGCGTTAGCAGCCTGTGTAGCCTCCGCCTTGTTTCAGTTCGCGTTCGCTGGTGCCGCCTCGGCGCCGTGGTGGTTTGGTTATCCCGGCCCGTTGGCGGCACTTTTGATCTGGCCCATGCTTGGGCGTGCCCCGGCACGTACTCGTGTCGCGGGTTTGTGCGTCGCTTCGTCGCGCGCGACCGACCGACGATCTCGCCCCGGGCGAGGTCGTGCCCTGCCCCCTTCTCCCTCCACTCCGCCGTCGCCGTGCCCCGCCTGTCCCTCATCTTTGTATGTATGAGCCAATTCTGTCCAGTACAAACTTTTTTGTATTTAAACAGGCTAACCGGACTGCCTAATAAAGGTGGAAACAGGTGCGCGTTTGTTTCGTCCCGGGTGCTGATCTGTTTGCGATTGGCGTGCTCATGGCTGTGTGCGTGTGAGGTCTGAGCCGGACTGATGACTCCCGCAAATCAGATGCAAATCGCCATGAATATTGGGCCAGAGCGGCAGCGTTCCACAGAAAAAAAGGTTACAAGCTCGTGTCATGCGAGCTAGTGTCACAACTCGTGTCGCTGACTGCTGCGAACGCGAAGAATCGCGTGGCTTATATACAGAAGTGGCCTGGCGGCGAATGGGACCTGGTCGCCCAGGCCTCCACATGGAAATGTCAACGGGTACTAGAGCGCTGCAGAGCAACTTCACGTAGTGGAGATGTCGCCTTATGTAACGCGGACAGCATTCTTGCGTCCTCTCCAGAAATGCACTGCATGAAAACCCGATGCAGGGGAGGCTGGCCCCCGATCTGTTCAGTGGTCTTACCGGAACGACCAATACACAACACCGTCCAGTCGCCGAGCCACGGAGGGAAATGCTGCGAGGAAAAGACCAAAAAGTGCGAACGATTGCGCCCCTGGATGCAGCATTGAGAGCAGATTTGAGCTGTCATTGTGAATGCTTTTGCCGTGAAGAAGGCCTGCGCGGTCCATGTCCGAGCGCTGACATGGCGAATAGGCATAAACATACTCAGTTGTATACCTCCAATGGGGTTATCCTCTCAACGTGTCGTGTGCACAGGTGTTCATCAGATGAAAACGAGCGCATTCGAAGCCCGATAATTTAAAGGACACCCGCGGGACGCCCATCGCACCGCTTCAAACCCATCTGCCACCGGGAAGCGGCCATCTGGTGCGGCAGGACGTCTCCCGGCCGTGACGCCGCACGGGAGTGCCGCCCCGCTGACCCGGGCCGCGCGCGCTGACCCGGGCCGCGCGCGCTCACCTTCGGCTGGCGACCGGGCGCGTCCGGTCGATGCGCATCGACGTGCGCGGTCGAGCGACGTCGGGGCGCCGCAGACGTGGAGATACAAGGCGGGGTTTTCCTCGTGGTGGCAGTGGCGCGCTCCGCGTCACGTCACGTCGCGTCACGTCATCTGCGGTCGGCCGTTTTAAGGCAGATGGAGGTGGAGTGGCGTAATCACGGTGCCGCGCCACTGACGCCGCGTTCTCGGAATGCAGCGCTTCTGGCTTGCGCTTTTGCGTGACTGCTCAGTCAGTCCAGACGGGCGTGCGGTGCCATGCATGTCATGGCACGTGTTAGCAGGGAGGAGAGCTACAAGACTGCGTACCAAGATGGTGGCGCCCAAAGGGTCGTCATAAAGGAACTGCTTTTTGAACGCGTGGGATGTTAGTAGAATGCAGTTCCATGGTAGATTGTTGTTCCATTGTAGCTTCGCGTTGGATAATTATGACTTATATGTGCAGTGCGCCAAGAAAATACTCATTTCAATTGGAAGGGTTTTGATGGACGATAGTTAACAATATGGTGGCAGCTGGTGGTTAGCTGAGCCATGCTCGGAACGCCAGCCATCTCGCAAACTGGAACATCGCAACAACTGATCACGGTGAGACGCAGTTAAATTCCGCATCACTTCGTTTTGACTTTCACGCTCCATTTCGCTTCAGGGGAGATGATTCCGAGTGTGAATCACAGCGCATGCAGGTGATTCTAATCTGGGCTTCTGGTGGGGATCAGCAGAACTTTGAATCGATTCCGGTTCTGGCGTAATGATCTATTGTTTGTTGTTAGGACTGATTCCGATAGCCGATTCAGACGACACGGATTCCAATGAAGTCGGTTCATGTGGCAATGGAATCGGAGGTAACCCGTTATGTTATGTTTTTAAAGCTCTTATAGATGCATTTATTTTGATTATATTTTTTAAAGATTTGGTCCGAACTCTTTGAATGGCTGGATTTCAGGGATCAGAGCTCACGCTAAGCAGTGCTTGTTGTGCGAACCCTGACCCCTACCACCCGATCGCGCAATTCCATGTCAAGGGCAGAATTTGGGTTCGAAAGCTTAACGTGCCGCAATGCTCGACACGGTCCGTCCTACCCTCTGATGTCAACTGACCTTCAACGCGACCACTGCCACCGGCCGTAGGCCATACCTGTCGAGGGCAAACAGCGAGCGTCCTAAAGCGACTCGAACCCACCCCGCCACGGATGGGTGGATCGGAAGACAGGTGCTCTAACCAACTGAGCCACTGGGACGGACTAATTATAATATATTTGCATACGTGTATGAATTATTGTGTGCGCCTAGGTGTGAGTATGAATGTACAATCATGCGTATATTTGTGTCTCAGTCGACTCACTGACGATCTGGTTCACCCAACTGACTCCGACCGACAACACAACTCCAAACTTCGACTTCACCTTGACCCGTCCAAACGTCGGTTAATTCCGCAGTCGTTTCCGATCCGGGATCAGCCACATAAGGGTTTTGCGGTCCTTGCTGATTCCTCGCGCAACAACGAACAGTATCACACGTTTTTGCGTCTGGGCATCCCCGCATGTCAGCTTCGTCTCAGCTCGAAACTACAACAGCCGCAAGCCACCCAGCCTCGCTGTTGCTAGGCCCGCGGCTATAAATTTGTGACCCGCTGGCCGACCGCTCCTCGAGAACGATCGACCCAGCTTGGACCCTGTTACGCCGCACCGCCGCCAGGTGTCTCTGCCGGCCGTTGGCAACGCGTAGTGCCGGCCGCCGCGATCAGCTGATCGGCCGGGCGGCTGGCGCGGCCTCTGCCACCGGCCATTCGGTCTGTGACTGGGAACGCCGCTGGACGGTACGGCGGGGAAACGAGGCGCGCCGCCATGAACGGAGACGTGGGCAACAACAGGATCATCGCCTCGGGCGAGAAGAAGGTGGCGATCGTTGGCGGTGGACTGGTGAGTACCGGCGGCGGCGGCGGCGGCCGCGGCGCTGGGGGGCCGGTGTGACCTGGGAACCGGCCAGCCCCGGGTTTATCCAGCCATCTGACGTTCGAAATGGCGCTCCCCTGACCGTCCTTCTGCGAACCGTGCTGGCTGTTGGCCGGTCGTCAACGCGGTCCTCCTACGTGGCTGAAGGATCCTGGAGGCGTGGGGGGGGGGGTCTAATTGACCGATCGCCCACGCTGGGACCGGCCGCCGGTTGTGCAGCCCGCCATCCATGCTGCGGCAGGTACGGCGCGCCAGGGGCGACGCTGGAGGACACGGCTCTGGGGTGACGCGGTAGGAGGGAGAGGAGTGTGTGCTCAATGTACCGCTCTGGAGTGCTTCTGAGGAGGGGGAGGCGAGTGTGCTCGACGTACCGCTCTGGGGTAACGGGAGAGAGGAGGGAAAGGGGTGCGCTTAATGTACCGCTCTGTAGTGAGCTCGACACTCCGCTCTGGGGTGACAAAGGAGGAAGAGGAGGGAGTGCGCTCGACTCACCGCGCTGGGGTGACGCGGGAGGAAGAGGACGGAGTGCGCTCGGCTTACCGCCCTGGGGTGACGCGGGAGGGAGTGGAGGGGGTGCGCTCGACTCACCGCTCTGGGGTGACGCGGGAGGAAGGGGAGAGAGTGCGCTCGACTCACCGCTCTGGGATGACGCGGGAGGGAGTGGAGGGGGTGCGCTCGACTCACCGCTCTGGGGTGACGCGGGAGGAAGGGGAGAGAGTGCGCTCGACTCACCGCTCTGGGATGACGCGGGAGGACGGGGAGGGGGTGCGATCGACTCACCGCTCTGGGTTGACGCGGGAGGACGGGGAGGGGGTGCGCTCGACTCACCGCTCTGGGTTGACGCGGGAGGAAGGGGAGAGAGTGCGCTCGACGCACCACTCTGAGGTGACGCTGGTTCTGTGGCCTGGCAGGTGGGAGCGCTGAATGCCTGCTATCTGGCACGGCACGGCGTGGAGGTACACCTGTATGAGTACAGAGATGGTACGTAACTTCCGCGCGTGGATGTGTTTTCTGTGCAGTCGGCAGTGAAGAATAGCATTTGTGCTCGTTTAGTACGCTTGTCATGTGTTGTATTATCCAACATTTTTTGTGTTATGTAATTTATTGGGATGATGTATAAATGTATATTTTACAAGAGTGTAAAACTACGTCTTAAAATAGAGTTTAACATTATTCATTTATATATATATATATATATATATATCTGATGTCCAACTTTGCATCACACGTCAGAATAAGGTGTGCAAAATGGAGCAGGGCAGCCTTGGCCTGGTGCAGAGGAGATCCATCACCAGAATAATCCTGCCGTTTCGTAAGCATTGGCTGCATGCATATTATCGAGGTGCAGGACGAGTGGCACGCCTTGCTTTTACTAAGCAGCACTGAGTCGCTATTAAATAGAAATTCAGTACGTCAATACTATATTGCATTGCGACGTCAGTGGGTTATAGGTGCCCTCACGTAGCTTCACGAACGGCGAGCAAGTAGCACGAGCGTAACGCCAATTTCAGGTGACGAATAAATGAGCAACTTCAAGAGGCCAGTGCCGTAACACAAACAATGAGGCATCCGTCAGCTAACTCAAACTCTTGTGAACGAACTTACAAATACGAGACGCATGGCCCCAACCAGAACAGATTGTAGTCTGAAGTGGCTCCAGCTACTGTAGTTCGTGTAGGCCTTGCTGCATGTTCGCGAGCATGGCAAATGCCTGGCCGCTATCTCATAAACATAACGTTACATGCGTCCGTCCGACTGCATTTGCTTGATCGCCTCTCGGCCGTGTCATCGAGTTGGGTGCCAATCGTCAATGTCGATGTCTGTGTCAATCAGCAAATAGTCAGCAGTCCAACGGTTAAAAGTTCATGCTTGGGTTTTGGTTCCTCGTGCCGTGCATCCGGCAGCACGCGATCACGCACCACTGGCGGGACACTGGGTTGGCGTCGGGACCAAACGCACCGTCAGATGGGCGCCGGGCACCCGAGCCCTCCGGATAGCTCCTGGGCATCAGCTCCACACCTAACGGGAGCTGCACATCAGATATGTGCATCCAGAGTGTTGAATGGCCTTGCCATCCATTGAGCACCGCCGACCGGTGGAGTTCTCGGAAAGCAGCGCCCCCTGGCGCCGGCGCCGCTCACCGTCGGGCGGCGGCGTCGCGTGTGGAGGCGGCCGCAGCGCGCCGGGCCGACTGCGCCCGAGCCGGTAACTCGAGCCGGCTGCCGGGGCGGCGGCGGCGAACCGGAGCCGGCTGCGGCCGCGTCGCGGTCGACGCGCTCCCACCGGGCGCCGACGCGCCGGCTTCGCTTACCGGCGAGACGACAGGGGAGCCGCCGCTGCGGCTCAGGTGGCCGGATCAGAAGCCGGCCGCGCGGGCGGCCGGCGGCGTGAGGCGCGGCAGCGGGGTCGGGCTGGCCCCGGCCTGGGGAGGCGATTAGGAGCGTGTCCTCGCCTTCGGCTGGTGTGGAAATTAAGCCACCGGTGACGATGGTGGGGAGGGATCACGCTCGGTACCGACAGGTGCCGTGCATTGTGTGAGCGCGGTGAGATCAGGACCGCACCCAGGACCGCGGCGGGATACCCCCACGGGGCGGCTGTTGGGACCCTCGTTCCGGATGGTGGGACCCTCATGGGACGGGTGGTCAAGCTGTGACTCACCACAGGCGGCCGTAAGGGGCAGGTCCCCTGCCACGCAGGTGTAAGCGTCTGACGCACCTGGTCAGATTTTAGAGATCAGATCTACGCGATGCATTTTTTTCATGACTAACGGCCGATGCCTTGGATCGGTTTGAGGATATTACAACCACTGTCCGGTACGAATTCAGCAGGCATGAAATCGACGCACGCCTGGAAGGGTATCACACGAAAACATGCCACCATCTGTCGAGACCGGACGTTTCTAAGCGGCTCAGACCCGGGCCCGGAACCGATCGGGATCAGACGATCCAGCCGGCGGATTCCGGGCCGGCCAGGGCACGTGGCCTTGCTCCCGGCCGTCTCCAAGGCCCTGGCGGGGCACGTCAGCACGCGTGCGTGTGGCCGCTGTCGGCCTGGTCCATTAGGAATACGGCCGCTGTCGGACCCCCAAGGCCGGCGCCGATGAAGCGTGGCAGCGTATCTTGGGTGGTAAACAAGCTCACGGCATGCCTGTGAGCTGACTTGTCAGTTTTTGCGTGTGATATGATCAAGGCAGTTCACTGCAGCTGGTGGTTATGTTTGAGCTCGCGTTAATGATCGGAAGATCATTTTTGTTTTCGGTTTCTTGCAGCGTATTATATTCCGAACTGCCATGGTCAACATCTGCAGGCCATGGAATTTTCGGTTATTTCTGGCCATGGAAAAAAATGCCAAAATCGTGCCTGTCTTGGGGCATGTTGGTCTGCCCCCGGCGCATGCTTCACTCGTGTCTGTGCGGCCGAGCCAAGTTCGCTAGACCTTACCTGTGGGCACCGTGGCTCGTTCACCACCGCAGCACCGTGATTCATTCCCTTATGTTGTTTCGCACGCGCCGTCTTGACTTAAACTGACTCTGCTGCCGTTCCTCTTGCAACGCAGCACTAAGTTTAAGCACTGTTTAACAGCACTAAGCGCTGTTAAACGAAGCTCCTCGTGGCGGCCGGCTGCGGCTGCTGCGGCTCTGAGCACCGTCGTGGCCAGCTGCGTGCGAGCCTGGCCTGTCGATCCCAGCCATCCCTCGACGCACCGACAGCGGTGTCTTCCGCACCGGCAGACATCCGCCAGATGGAGCACGTGGCGGGGCGCAGCATCAACCTGGCGCTGAGCTTCCGCGGCCGCAGCGCGCTCGCCCGGGTCGGTCTGGAGCAGAAGGTCATCGAGCAGCACGGCATCCCGATGTACGGACGGATGATCCATAACCCGGACGGCAGCCGACGCTCCATCCCCTACGGCAAGGCGGACCAGGTCAGTGGCGGCCGAGGGCGGGTCAGAGGCCGGGCTGGGTCAGATGAGGGGAGGGCGAGGCGGACCAGGTCAGTGGCGACCGAGGGCGGGTCAGAGGCCGGGCGGGGTCAGATGAGGGGAGGGCGAGGCGGACCAGGTCAGTGGCGGCCGAGGGCGGGTCAGAGGCCGGGCTGGGTCAGATGAGGGAGGGCAATGTGGGCAAGGCCAGGCCGGCGGGGAGGCAGGGTTGGTCACGACAGGTCGGCAGTTCGGTCGTTCCAGTTCGGTCCAGGCTTATCTGCGGTGGCTGGGACCAGGACCCAGTTTCATAAATGAAAGTTACCTCCGACCCCTGGCGGGCCGAAGTAATTTCGGCGTAGCTTCCTACTTCCCTTGCGGGTTTTACAAACCGGCATCACCGCTCCGAAAAGGATCGTAAAATGTCGAGGCTGAAGTAATTTCCCCGGCACGCCCGTTCCTTGTCAATGACAACCATATTTGTGGCGGGCAAGCGCCCCTGGCGGCGGTTATCCTTCTAGGTACTTCGGCGAATTATCGATGAAAAGCGCCCATGCTCAACACTTACCCCCCCCCCCCCCCCCCACTTTCTTCGGCTGTTTTGGACCCGGAACGAGCGCGATAAGTCAGGATAGGTTGAGGTAGGCGCTGTTGCCGAGGATGAGAGTGCCGGCCGCTGGCCCTCCGTTCTCAAAGCTGCAGCAGTTGAAATAACGACATACAGTTGACACAAACAGTGCAGCCATGACTGGCGCTCTTTTGCATTTTTTTACCGCCAGTCGACTTGGGATGTTTGATCACCATTCTCTATAGAATGACCACTTTGCTTAGCACATGATGGCAACACGCAATGATGCGTATAAGGAAGCATGTAAGACAGCGCCATAGCTGATGGCATGCTTAAACCAAAAGCTTGCAATTAAGTTGCGTCAGCACGTGACGTTTAAATATGTATGAGCTAATCGCAAGCATCGTTTCTTCACAAAAGCACGACATTTACAACTCGATCGCGCCAGACGTCCGCGAAACAGGGGCGTCATGGACATGGCCGGTCTCGTGGGCCGGGAGGGCGAGCACCTCACTGTCCGGTCCAGCGGCGACCATCACGTTAAGGCTCGTTTGCCCTTTGCGGTTCGTATACCGGTCGACTTTATCGGTTGCCACGAGGAAGTTCACGTGCGTCCCATCTCCGCACCCTGAAATACATATCCGGAAGCATGAGATTCCTTTCTGAATGCAGAACGGAGCGGAGAGCTTCACCCAAACTAGAGGACAAAACTGTAGAATTACACGTGCATCGTTTGGCGACCAATCGCAACAAATACCTTCGAAATAACGTCACGATTGTGAGGTGTGGAGCGCTACTTGACGGTGTGCGTGATGGGTGAACGTGACGATTAGGGCGATCCAAGGCGTGATAGGTGTAGGGCCGTCGTGCGGATGTGTTTCGTTGGCAGCAGGCCACTTGCCTGCAACAGCCAGAAGGCCCTGCCTACGGAAAAAAATTTTATCTGGGCTTTTTGGAGCTCTTGTCCAGTCGGGCACGCCACGGCGCCAGCTAGTCGAGCCTGTATTGCCGCGCTTGCACGATGGATGACGTGGCATGCAGTCGTCTTCGGCAGTCTAAAGGCCGTCAGCCACAAGCAAATAAACCCGGCCGGATACAAAGAACCTGAAATTAAGGTCCCACTACATTTTTATGTTTCCAAACATTCTTTGCATAGCCTGCGACGTAGTAAACAAACCACATGTCTTGTTGGTTATTACACGTGGCATTCCTTTCCAATAGCGTGAGATTTCCTCGCTACTGCCACATGTTGCGCGTGCAATGCGATGAGTGCACTACACGCAGCATAAACGAGATGACGTATTGACGTCCGGCTGATGGTGCCAACAGTACCAGCCATGGATATGGTACATCATATCCATCATACATCATATCATGCCTATCTATGACCAATGCTTATCACAATTACCTCATACATAACTATCAATCTGCCTTCACATGTGGCAGAATTACTTTCACATCATTCACCTGAGCACGGTGAGCAGCTGTTCGCACGGTGCTAGTGCACGGTGCCGCCGGGCGAGGTGGGCTAAATCAGGGCCGATTTAACCTATCAGATCACAGCAGAGATCTGAAAACAGTTCCTGGAAGCATGGGGGGATTACGAGCATTGGCGTGTGATGTAAAGACAAAAAAGTATGCGAGTGTAAGGCTGGAGGGCTCGTTTTAAGAACAACAAGCTGTTACGCCTCTGATATATGCTGCAGATCCTCGCACTCCGCCAGTCGTCATGATATTTATGTGTAGGTAAAATGAAAATCATCTTTCCATTTGACATCAACTTAGCCGGCACAACGGCAATGCCAAAGCAAATGACCAAAACACTCGTCGTCATGTAGTTACGGTGTCGGGAAAACCAGGCGGTTTGAAACCCATGCTTGTTCATATAGAAAACGTAGGACAGTCACCACCATCAGAGATGCAAGTAAAATAAACGTATTTTCCGGAATGATCTAGACATTTCCCACGTATGTTCATCCGTTCGAAAAACGTCTTACGCCTCTGCTCTTGATTTTGCGCTGGCTCTTCTATGACCACAGCTGTTCATTTTACCACGATGCAGGGCATCTTTTTATTTTACTTCACTTTCGACGTAAAATTTTACTCAGCGGCCAAATCAGTTGCGTTTATGAAACCTGGCGGGTGGTTGCTGAAGTGTGTAGAAGAATCCTAACCCGCTTGCTCCTGTGAATAGTAAAATTCGATGTTGAAGTAAATAATTGCTTTTACACTAGGCAACCTGACACGAAGTAAAAACTTGGACAGCTACTCCCTACGCCAGAACTGTGCGCCATGCTCTCTTAACGCAATTGGTTACAGGTCGATTTGTGTATCAGGTTACACAAGGTCAGACACTCGCATAGGAGCAAACCACTTTATGTCCTCATGACTGGTCACGTAAGGTCAACTTGTGTGCTCATCAATCCACACCTGATGCGTCCCGTATGTCGCGTCGCATCAGGTTTTTTGCATAATGTTTGCATCAGGTCACACCAGGTCAGTTCCATTCAGCGCTTGTGACGTCACAGGATCTGGCATGGCTGGTCAACCATTCCGGGGCTCAGGTTTGGCTTTCAGACTGCGCTGCATCGCTCCAGGAGTCGTTACCAGGCAGATCTCCATACACCTTTTTGCACCGTTGCACCACTGCACATACACATCTATATACACCTTTGTGCATCCCCATACACCTTTTTGCACCGTTGCAGCTGTATGTTCAGTCGCTGCTGGAATGGCGGCCCGGTTCGAACCCGGTCGGATCGTATCGTGCTCTAGGTCACAGGGCGCCTGATCGGCTGAAGCTGTCCAAACCCCAGCCGAACAAATTGTTGAGGTGATGGATTGAGGAAAGGCGCATAAAAAGTGCGAAATACTCGTGCGCGCTAACAGTGGTATTGGTCACGCATGTATCTGTGCATTTGGCTCCGATCCTGTGACGGCCTGCGTCGCCGTGGTATTCCGTCCCTCCGTGTATTTGGTTGGTGGCTGGCCTATCAAACCCCCACGATTGAAAGCACTTGAAGTGGAAAACGACAGCCTTACGGAATTAGCTGAAGGCTGGAAGCCGAATCGAACGGAAACAATGGAGATAAAATGCAAACAGATCCTACGCAAACCCCTTTGTAAGCGATATACATAAGGTTACATGGTCCGCTGGCGCCGGCGGACTTCATCGGTCTTGGCCGGCGAGGGATCCTGCCCGGGTCCCATTCAGCCGCCACCACGTGGTGCTACCGCGCCGCCGGGTCACGCGGGCTGACATTTGCACGAGCTCGCTTGCATGACCTGTTGAAGGCTTATCGTTCCATACGCCCCCGATTCCGGCCGGATAAGCGCGCTCGTGTTCGGCGCCTGCGCGCCGTCGGCCAGCACCCCTCCGGCGTTTGCTCCCGTTCGGCAGTAGCCGTGCCCGTGTGAGGTCACTGCGCGGCCAGTGGGGACTGACCGGGCCGCCAACCAGTCGCTGGCAGGGCGGTACGTCAGCGGGCCAGAGGTCCTCACCGGAAGGGGTTTGTTTTGCCGAAATCGCGTGTCATGTGTGAAGTTTTCGCCAATGGTTTGACGTCTTCTGATTTCCTAACGTCCTATTGCCTGATTAGTAACTAATCGTCGCTAATCCATGCGGCCCTTTCCACCCAGCTGTGTACTATTTTTGAACGCTTTCTGAGCGATCAAGGAGGTTGAACGATTCAGTTCTTAACACCTAACTTTACTCCTTTTGCCTCAATGATCTTTAAAAATACAATTCATTGTAGTTTGGCAAAAATGGCATAATATTTCATTATCTTCCTTCTGTAATATTTATGACATGCCCCGAAGTGTCTTCCCGACATTTCTTGGGGCTCGCACATATTCTCGTGATCTTGAGCTTCCCAAACACATCCCATCGTCCCAGGCTCTGTGACCTGAATCGGTGTGGGGCATGGGGAGCAATGGTCACCACTCACCAACAGACCCGGAGGCTCTCGGGAACGCCACTGCAACGCCACACAGGACCATGCACATTGTAAATAGGGGCATACCTTGCGCCCTGTTACGTACATAAACCATGCGGGACTGTGTTGTGAGACGGTACAGCCGCACCCACAAGGCCCATCACGCCAGATGACCCTTATATCCACATCGTGGCGCAACGTGTACGCCTGTCACGAGCAATTAGACAAACCTCACTGCGCGCCCGCAATGTGTTTATGTGTTGGCGGCAGGGGGCGTGACCGCGGTGGTGGTAAAGGGTCGGGGGCGTGGCCGGATGGCAGGCGCCGCCGCACGCATCCTGCATCCTGTCCACGCTCCGCCGCGGGCCAGCCGGCGACGCACCGAGCTGGAGAGGGCGGGGCGAAGCGCCAGCCCGCGGCCGCCGCAGGCGCCGCACGTGGGCGACCCGCTCCACCAATCAGCGGCCGCGCGCGGTGGGCGGGCCCGGGGGCGGGTCGGCCGCCGGCGGTCTGACACCGCCGCCTGGTGAGCGGGGTTGTCCCTGGGGTGACCGCGCGAGGTCGCGCCCGAACCGGTGACGTGGCGGCCGGAGCAGGGCACGGCCGGCCAAGGGCCTTGTGTTTACCGCCCGCGATAGTGCCAGACAGCCTGTTTGCTTACGTTCGCGGGACGGCTGGCTGTGGCGGAACACTGGGCGGTCGCTGCGACACATGGTGAAACGCAGCCGCCGCTGCATTGGCTGCTGGCGCACCGAGGCATGCTTGTTTATAAGCCGCTCACATTGCTTCCACAGTCGCGCCAGAACGCACGCTGCAAACAGGGCAGAGCAGTAACATCACCACTGCGTGCAGAGGCACCCTATTTTGGTCACCAGTCCCGGGTCCGAGCTGAGATGAGGTGGACAAACATGGACTATCATGATCTTATCATACATTCGGGTTCCGCTTACGTCGGACCTTATCAATCACATCAAATAGTCCCATTGTCATAACGTTGAGACACGATATATCTCTCGACCCATTAGGATTGGTGATTGATTGATCGGCCTGTGATTTATTGCAAAGCCCGGCGGATCTGCGCAGACGTCTTTGAATGGGCTGTCGTCGGCGCAGTCTTGGTCGTCCGGTTTACCAATCAGCGGCCGCGCGTGGTGGGCGGGCCGGTGGAGGACATATTTAGGCATGTTCGTAAATGCATATCAAGGGTACGTCTTTAGCGGCGTAGTTTCGCAAGAGAAGTTTAAATGTAAGTGTCAAATGCCCCACAAGACATAACATATACATATATATTTATGCGTATATATATATATATATATGTATATATATATATATATATATATATATAATAGCTTGAGTGTCCGGGGGAGGGGGGCAAACTGATATCGACGCTGAATGCCAATTATGAAAATGACGTTCACAATAACTATTTACTCAATGCACGCAAAAAGAACGCTTAAAACCCAATTCTGCATCGTTCGGCCTCACGTTTCCAAAAGTGATAAACAGAACCAACACAAATGCAATGATCTACGACTAACTTCGGCTGGCGTATGGTCGTCGGCCGACGTCGGTTCAGGGAGAGCACACCTGCCATTCGGAGGGAGGCTTCGTGGCTCGTTCTCGCCGTTTGTCCAGTCCAAGGCCGTCAGCTTTCCTCTCATAGTGTGTGGGCTGTGTGAGAACGTGCCACTCGGTCTGACATGAGAGCGATGCACCCAGTCTCGCGAGATGAGCTCAAGTTCTAGAGTCAGCTGACGTCCAGACGGCTCTCTGGCGCCGCTGCCATTGGGAGATGTTTCGTATGACCCCCCACGTCGATGTGATGACAACTGCTCGACTATTTGTGACGTTATAAGAAAGCAGTCCTC
>NW_023596420.1:42196759-42277197 GCF_011947565.3 Pollicipes pollicipes | reverse complement strand
ACGCGCCGATGCCATCTCCGCGCGGCGCCGATGCCATCTCTGTGCGGCGCCGATGCCGTCTCCGTGCGGCGCCGATGCCGTCTCCGTGCGGCGCCGATGCCGTCTCCGTGCGGCGCCGATGCCGTCTCCGTGCGGCGCCGATGTCGGCCCGCAACCGGGTCAGCTGGCACCGCGCACCGCGCCTGCCCCGGCGGCGGCTGACCGCGCGGGACCCGCCAGACGCCGGCGGGCCGCGGTCCGAGCGGCGATCGCCGCTGCGATCCCGGAGGAGCCGGTCCGCGTCCGGCGGCGCGCGGTCCGGTCGGCCGCGCCGGTGGTCCCTCTGTGTGGTCCGCCGTCGCGGCTGCGCTGGTGAAAGCGGCGCGACACGCTCGGCCGCCGCCCGCCGCCCGGCGCCGCGTCCTCGCAACCCGTTACGCGCCCGAGACAAATCACGACAAAAAGACCCGAATCGGCGGCCCGCCCGGGGCGCTTCCGGCGGCGCGCGGCGCGCGGCGGGGGGCGCGGAGAGACGAGCCGCCGGCCGACAGAAAGATGATACGGCCCTGATGGAGAGAGAAAGCCGGCCGACCCGCAGATAACGGGTGACGGAAGCGGAGAGGGGCGCGCGTAAACAGACCGGCCGCGCGGGCGGCCGGCCGGGCGGCGCCGGAGAGGCTCTTCAGACGAGGAGGCGGGACAAAGCGGGCGCGCCGCCGCCCGGCCGCTCCCCGCCGCCGCGGCCACCCCCGGCGGCGCCCCGCCCGCAGAGGTCAGGGGTCAGACGCCGACCCTGCGCCGTACCGGCCGGCCGGCGCCGGCGGCACGCACCGCCAGGGGTCGCCTCGGCCGGAGAGCGGCCGCCGGTGGAGCTGGAGCGGAGCACGGCGCCGGCGCCGCCGGCCGCGACCGACGATTAATCGTGACCGTAAAGCCACGTGATAACACGTGCAGGGTTTAACGGGCGGAGCAGCGTCTCGGGACGGCGCCGAGAGCACGGCCAGCTGCGGGGCCCGGCTGACCGTTGGAGGGCCGCTGCTATGCGAGGTGAACTGGTAATTGACCCAGAAGACGGTGATTTCACGAGACGTCCGCGCTGCAAAACCTTTCAGTCGGCGTGTTGCCCACATCCGTGTGGGCAACTCACGACGCAGCGAGATTTGCCGCGGTTAAAAGGCACAGCTTAACACTGGCTGCATACTGTTCACACATCACACGTAAACCACTCGTCAAGTCGAGGCGTCCTGCGTGGCACGGCTCCGCCACACCCGCCACACAGAAACCTACACCGTCCGGGTCACCTCAGACGCACCCACAGCCTCCAGCAGCGCCACCACCACCCTCTGTGGCGGCGGCGGCGGCGGCCGGCGCCACATTTTACGACGGCGGTCGTCAGCGTCTGCCCCCGGCCGGCAGCCCTTGAGCGGCGGTGGCGCCCCGCTGCCCGGCGCGCTCCTCTGGGAGCGCCGTCCCCGGTGCGGCGGCACGTCGCCACCGCGCCACATTCGTCTTGCGGCACCCCGGGGTCGCGGATGCGGTGGCGGACCCGCTGCGCCGGCATATCCGCCAGCGCCGGTGCGAGCACCAGCGGCGCCGGTCAGGCTCGGCTTCAGAGGGAAAGGGTTTGCGCTGGTGAAGAAGAGCTGAGCGGCAGCAGTCGGGTTCGGCTTCACGTGGAAGGGTTCGCGCTGGTGAAGCCGAGCTGAGCAGCAGCAGTCGGGCTCGGCTTCACGTGGAAGGGTTCAGGCTGGTGAAGCCGAGCTGAGCAGCAGCAGTCGGGCTCGGCTTTAGCGGCGGAAGGGGCAACGAAGGGGCGAGCCGAGCGGCGGAAGGGGCAACGCAGTGGGGTTGCGTGCCAACAGTCAAGCCGACAAAAGGGACAAATCAAAAGACCATTAAAACTATCGTCCTCTAAACCATGACAATGAATGTGCCGTTCTTCACTGCCGTTCGAACGCTGCTGTCAACAGGTTTCACCATCGCCAGGGTGTACAAATACCCCACTTCTTGCGTTTACGCTCCTGCATTCCGCTCGGTTCGCCGAGACATCTCTTCACTCCCGAATGCTGATTAGCGTCTGAAATTGAATTATGCAAATACTAGAGGGACCCGACAAGCGGCGCCGTCGTCACCCCTCAAGAGCCGCGTCAAACCGATGCCAATCACGCCGCCGCCACAGGGCCGGCTCACACCGGCCGGGAGGCACGGGTGGCGCCCGAGGCGGACGGCCAACGGCGCCGCCGGGCGAGAGGCGCCGCGACGAGCCTCCGGCGCAGGTGCGCGCTGCCCTGAGGAGCCTCCGGCGCAGGTGCGCACTGCCCTGGGGAGCCTCCGGCGGGTCCGTCGGCAGCCCGGTCCGCGGCGGTGGTCCCACAGGCAGCCAGTCATGTGTGCAGACGCTGCGGGCCAACAAAGTGGCTGCATTCGGCGCGCCCGATTGGCCACAATACGGCGATCGCGGCGACGGCCGAGGAATGCGCTGAGTCGGTGTGACCCGGACCGGGGCGGAAGGCGGGAGAGGGCCGCCGCCGCCGTGTGGCGAGGTCAGCAGCGGCACCGCTCCCGCCCGAGACGCCCCTGCGCAGACGGCAATCGCGGAATGCCCGCTGCTGCTCGTCGCACCTCTTTAGGCTGGAAACAAGCCCCCGACTGGACTGCAGACTCGCTCGCTGTCATCGGAGCCCGGGCAGCTGACAGGTCGACACAAGCACGCATACCGATGCGTCTGACCGGCACAGCGCGTCACACCCGCGGACCCGTGGCCGTCTGGAGTGACAATGCGTCGCGCCTGGGTACCCCTGATCCTCCACCTCACTAAGTCCCTGCACCCCCGACAGCGGCGGCGGTCGGGCCGGGGCCGTCCCGTCTCCGCGGCTGTTACCCCGTCAGCGCCGCTGACAAATGACCAGCCGCAGGGCGCCACCGGCCCTTCCGTCCCTCCCGCGGAAAAATCCCGCCGCTAATGGCAGCGGCCGCGCCTGATCCCGCCCCAGCTCCTGACGCGCGGCGACCGATCGCGTTATTCCGGCCGAGCGGCCGCCCATCGGCGGCGCAAGACGCCGCCCGACACAACAGCTCAGGTCGGAATGCGCTAATTGGTCGGGGCCGGCCAGCGCGGCCGGTCGCGCCGGCTGGTCGCGCCGTCCGGCTGCGCCGTCGGCGCGCGGCCCTCGCGCCCCGTCGGGGCAGGCGACGGCGCCGCTTCCGTCGCCGCCGGCGCGGCGCGCACGGCCAGACGGCGAAAAAGCGCGCGCCGATGTCCGCGCGGCCGCGAAAAAGCGCGCGCCTGGCCGGTGGGTGGAGAGAGGTCGACCGTGGGAGGAGGCTGGATGACGGGAACGCTGCGGTGAAGCGGCTACAGGCGGTGGCTCAGCCACGCAAGGGCCGAGGGTGGAAATACCCAGAGTGGGGGAGAGGTGATAATGCGGCGGGCGCCCGCCGCCGAGCCAAAATACCGGATTGGAGAGCCGCTACCGGCCGCGCCTCAGATCCCGACTATAATCAGCGTGATGAATCACCTCCCTAACGACCATACCAGTTACATGACGCCTAAAACAATACGAACAAAGGAGGGAGGAACGGAGCGGTCCTGCTACCGTGACCGAGGTCATCTCGTCCAGGGGTCGCGCATGCCCGATCCCCTCAGCCCTGCGCCGACGCATGTCACGCCTCGCGGGCAGCGGGCAGGGGCAGCACGCGGGCGCGGCTCGCCGTGAGGAGCTCGCCGGCCGGGGCAGCTCCACCACCTGTCCACGCCCGGCGCCGCCAGACGCGCCAGCAGCGCGACGAAGGCGGCCGATCAGAGGCGCCACCAACGCGTCAGCTGGTCGGCCCACAGTCAGGGAGCGCGTCGGCCTTCCTTCAGCCTGTCACGTGGCTCTTGTTTACCGCCGCGGTGTTGACGGCAGCGCTGAGCCACGGCCTCGTTGACATTCAGACTTCAGGGCACGCCCGCCGGCCGGCCGTAAATCAGCGTCGCCACGTGCGCTGATGGCATCATCGCCGCTGCCAGGTCCGAGCGCCGCCCTCACCTTGACCACTCGCCTCGCGCGGCAATCCATCTCCACCTACAGGGCCTGCACAGCAGGTGCCGAGAGGCCGCCGCCGCTGCAGCTGCACCCTCCCCGCGTGACCCCTGCCCCTCCGCCGGAGCACCACCTGTTCGCGTCGCGAGGAGCGACACCGCGCTCGACCGCCTCGCGACGGGCGCGACGCGTGGCGAGGCGCCGTCTGCGGCGATGGCCGGTCGCCGGCGCCCGTTCCCACGACTTGCCGGCTCCGCGCGGCTGCACCAATCTGCGATCGCAATCTCCACTCCGTCGCCAGCGCGGAGAACAGGCCGCCCGGTCCCCGGTGCGCGGCGTCTCACCAGCCATCGGAGGGAGGCGCTCCACACGCCATCGCTGAGAGGCGCCCAGCCGGCTAGCCGGCGGTGATAGCCCAGGCAGCGCCGGCGGCCGGCCCCGCTCCAGACCGGCGTCAGCGGCGCTGCCGGCAGGCGCCTGCCGAGCGACCCCACACCACCCGCCCGCTGCAGGGCGGCGTTATCGGACGGCGCGCGACAGACGCGGCGAGGCGGCGGCCTGGGCCGCGCATCCGTCGTCCGTCACCGAGGCGGCGGTTTGCAGGTCTCGCCCCGGAGGTCTGGAGGGTGGGACGGGAGCGGGGGCTGACGTGTTTCGGTCCGGGCGGGAACATGAAGTGGCGATCCGTGTCAGGTACCGACGCGCCAGCGTACCCGACTTTCCAACTCGCCTCCTACCTCGCACCCCCTGCACGCACGCAGCCAGCAGCGCACTCTCGCCGCTCCGCACAGCACCTGCGTCCGTCAGTGTCTTCCTCTGTATCATCCCCCCCCCCCCTCATTCGTCACTATCCCACGTCCGTCGGCGCCCATCCCGGCTCATCCGTCTCCCCCCCGGCCCGCGCAGGCCGCCGCCGCGCCAGTCCTCGGGGCTGAGCCGCTCGCAGCCGCCGCACCGCTTGGCGACCGAGCCCAGGCCGCGCACAAAAACGCCGACAGTGACAACCGGTGAGCCACTCGCAGCGGCGTCGGCCGCCCAATATAAATACCCGGCCGGCGTGCCCGCATTAACTGCGCGCGGGGCAGGCCGGCGCGCCGCGCACGCAGCGCGCCTGCAGCAGCCAGGCGGCCGCTGGCACCGGGCCTAACAAGCGGCGACAGCCAAGCAAAAACGGACGAGTGACATACCTGGGCGGCGTACACGTGTTGCCGGTCGGCCCCGCACTAATCAGCGCCAGATGCACACGCTGGCGGCGGCGGCGGCGCCAAGCTCCGCCCCGTCCTTGAGGCGGCAGCGGCGGGCGCGCTTTCCGCTGCGGCGACGCGTTCGAAGCAGCTGACGTTGCACCGCGCAGTTCGTCCTCCACGCGCAGCGGAAAGCACCACTTGCGACGATTCGGATAAGGAGCGTGACCACGGCGACCCGTTCCCGCCGCTGCGTTTCTCCCGCACTGGAGGTGCCGCGCGGCACCGGGCGCGCGCTGGCCGACCAGCCGGTGTTGTGATTGGCTGCCGGCGCCCAGCGTCTCGCCCCGAGGGCGGGCAGATCCCGGCGGCCGCTCCGTTTCATATACCAGCGTCACCGCCCCTGGAATGCCGGCGCACTATCGTGAGCATCGCGCCAGTGCGCGTCCCATCCATCGCACTTCTAGCGGCAGGCAATCGGGCTTTCTTCGGGGCCGGTATCGGGGCCACTCCCGCGCCGGCGCCGGCCGCCGCGCGCCCCGCTCGCTCTGGGGGCGTCACGCGGCAAAGCCCGAGCGCTCGTCCGCAGCAGCGGCGCCGCGCTCGCCCTTTGTCCGCGAAGAATGGGTAATGACCGGGCCGAAATTGGCGCCTGCACCGCGCCCGGTGACGCCGGCCCGGTGGGCACCTGTTGACGCCGCGGCGGGGAGGCGGGGACCCGGGGGACCAGCTCCCCGTGCAGTGCCCGCGCGACGGCGCGGCTCGCCGAGGTCGTGACAGGAAAACATGGCGGCTCCAGCCGCTTCGCCGGAAAAGGCGAAGGGCTGGTTCGCACGCGGCGACGGGTGGCGCCGCGTTCCTCGCGGGTAATGGATGTGGTCCCATCAGCACCCCGGCTGCATGAGAGAGGAGGGGCTCTCAGGTGTCCGTAAACGGCGCCGATGCATGCAACCACGTCTTCGCCACGGTCCGAGGTCACAGGGACTTCCGTTGTTACACGGGGACCAATGAGAAGCAATGGCACGCCCAAACACGTTCATAAAGATGGTAAGGCAGTTGCAGCCACGTCATGCATATGCAATGGTCCTTCGCAGCGACATGACATGCCCGTTTGGGAACAGTTAATTTGGGATCTACACAGCTCAAGTGTCAAGCAGTCTGACGCAGCGAATGGCCGCGAACCCCACGTTCAGGCCAGTGAGCTGGCACCGTATAAACGCGGCAGTCGCCCCGGTCCGTCGAAATCCACCGTCGCGAGTACACCCGACTAATCCTCCAACCACAGACCGCCAAGCACGGCAGGCGATTCCAGAGAGATTTTTACTTCCCAGTGTCCTGTCGCCGTGACGGGCCACGTCATAGCAGGCGAACAACTGACCCTGGAAATCACTGGGGACCGCGTCCTTTCCTCCGTCCCAAAAACAGATCGCAGATCGCGTCCAAAACACGTCGCGACGGTCGCACAGATCCCGTAAAGCAGCGGCCGCAGCTGGCGCTGCGTGATCGGTCCCCTGTGTTTGCCAGAAGCTATGACTCCGGCCTTCGAGGCCATCACCCTCCTCCACGAGCTGAAGTACGCCAGGGTTCCTTCGGCGTTTAAAGCTGGCACTCCGGCCCGTTTTCTCACGGCATGGCCGCCCGCCCGACGCCGGCTCGCAGCTCAAGGCTGGCTGTTTGTGTTTTACACGGCACTAAAACCAGCGACCTGTTGTCATGGGCGGTTCACCTGGCGGCTGTGGTGGCGGCCGTCGGCTGGCTGACAGCGGCAGAGTGAGCAGGATCACGGCTGTGGTGGCGGCCGTCGGCTGGCTGACAGCGGCAGGGAGAGCAGGATCACGGCTGTGGTGGCGACCGTCGGCTGGCTGACAGCGGCAGAGGGAGCAGGATCACGGCTGTGGTGGTGGCCGTCGGCTGGCTGACAGCGGCAGGGAGAGCAGGATCACGGCTGCTGTGGTGGCGACCGTCGGCTGGCTGACAGCGGCAGAGGGAGCAGGATCACGGCTGTGGTGGCGGCCGTCGGCTGGCTGACAGCGGCAGAGGGAGCAGGATCACGGCTGGTGGTGGCGGCCGTTGGCTGGCTGACAGCGGCAGGGAGAGCAGGATCACGGCTGTGTGGCGGCCGTCGGCTGGCTGACAGCGGCAGAGAGAGCAGGATCACGGCTGTGGTGGCGGCCGTCGGCTGCCTGACAGCGGCAGAGAGAGCAGGATCAGGGGCTGAGGGAGGACGGGGAGCTTGTTGCGGCAGAGAGAGCAGGATCAGGGGCTGAGGGGAGGACGGGGAGCTCGTTGTGGCAGAGAGAGCAAGATCAGGGTGCTGAGGGGGAGGACGGGGAGCTTGTTGCGGCAGAGAGAGCAGGATCAGGGGCTGAGGGGAGGACGGGAGCTCGTTGTGGCAGAGGGAGCAGGATCAGGGGCTGAGGGGGAGGACGGGGAGCTCGTTGCGGCAGAGAGAGCAAGATCAGGGGCTGAGGGGGAGGACGGGGAGCTTGTTGCGGCAGAGAGAGCAGGATCAGGGGCTGAGGGTGAGGACGGGGAGCTCGTTTTCTGAGGGGGCAGACAAGCCGATATCGCTGTGCGCGAGGGCACACGCATGCTATCCCATCAGATCCTACGTCATGCAAGGGTCATATTCCATTACAACAACCACGCTGATAACCATCCTTACGTTTGGACGTGCCGGGCGGCGAAATAAATAAAAGAAAAGAGAAGACGATGTAGTACAACGTGCCCAGACACACCCGTGACACAACGTATGTGCAAGCGGGGCTTTACGAGTAGATGACAGCTTACTACATGGCCTAATCGTCACGAAATCATAACGTGCGCTCGGTCGGGCGATCGCTGCCGCCCTGCCGTCGTGCCCCGGCCAATGCTAAACAGGTTTTCGTCTGGACCGGTCCGGGAACTCAACGCCGTCTATCAAAAACGTTCACCGGTTCGGGAACTCAACGCTGTCTATCAAAAACGTTCAGCCCCGCCGCCAGTCCGTCTTGCATCTTCCTGCCGTTATGTACCCAAATTGGGGCATAAAATGTTAAGCCAACATGCAACTAAACCACCAACAAATGTCCGACTTCAGCAGACCGGTGCGACGCCTTATTTGGTGCGGGCCGGGGGAGGTGGCGAAGGTGAAGACTGTCACGAGGAAAAGCTACGAACGCCACAAGGAGCACGCCCCACGTAACCTTTATCGGTTGGGACGGTTTTCATGGAAACAAAAATTGCATTCATGTGATCTTCCGGTGGAGATATCGCGATCCTGCTTCACATGGGCTTAAGTTGCAACGACCCGCCCCTAAACGAGAAACGTTTACAACGCTGGCGATTGCCGCAGTGGAGAATTGCAACAGCGTATAAATGCGATCAAGTGACGTAAGCACCCCGAACACGGACACGCCAAGGGCACTTCAATGCAATGTGTTACATTTTGGTTTATCCGCCAAGATTGACCTTTAGTCAACAACATGAGTCATATACTGATAAAAGTCCACGAGAAGGGCGCCAGCAGCTTTTTCAGATGCTCTCACAAAGTCTCCACACTGAAATTAGCGCCAAAACTTGCCGGAAGCTTCTTTCCACCCTGTTTACTCGTTCTTCGGAGGTGGAACAGATTTTTCATCGCATCAAGCGTTATAAGATCGACAAGATCCTTGACGGACTGGGTAATTGCTTTATCCAAAATTACCGAAACATGACCAAATTCCTGTCCAAAAGGTGGTAAAAAGGCAATGATTTCATGAACACTGTAAAGGCTTCCAAATCGCTGTAATGCCTTTTCAGCCAGTCCATGTCAGCGATAGGGGAATGAGAAGACAAGGTGCGGCCAAAGCCCCAGACCAAAACGACCGTTCATGGCAACTAACCGAAACTTGTGTGGCTGCAGCGGTCTGGAGCGACCTGTCAAATTTAACCGGCTCAAGTATGTGCGACCACTGATCGTACCTGCAAAGTTCTCAGCTACAAAGTTATCAGCAGCAAGCAGCAAACGTCTTCAACGAGATTAGCCGAAGCATTTCCAAGGCAGCTGGGCACAGGTGTCATACTTCTGCACCGTTGCAAAATCACCACCACTTCACTTCTCATTCGATGAACATGGAAAACGTAACATTTTCAAATCAGTGCAAGAGCTGCAAAAAGCGGTCGGGGACCCGTCCAGATCTCGGTGATGAAACTTTACCGCGACGTGTGACCAATACTAGCGGAGGAGACACCGGGCAATGGTACCAGAAAGGCCGCGAGCCGGGGCGTGCAAAGAAGCATGCGCAATGATGTGCACGACATGGACCTGCCCCTTTTCGGACGTTTTCAAGGACTCCTCTTAGATATCGGCAAACGGAGCAGCTACAGTTGTGCACCCAGCTGTACAAAACAGGCAATCGTACCATCTACAAATCAGTAATTTGTCCAAACACTGTCCCGCCCACAGGTACGCCGGGAAGCAGCCATCGTCGCATTTTCACATACCGGCCGCATATTTCATATACCATATGAAATATCGCATATTTCATATACCATACATAGCAGATTATGCCCAAGACCGAGACAGATCGGGCCATGCAAACTACACAGGCAAGGCCGTGATCACCACTGGGGTCGGCGCGGGTCCTGACTCCGACAATTATCGGGTGGACTGGACTACCCTGGCGTTTCAGGATGCAGTGGCATCACAACAAAACTGCAGCCCAGTGACGTTTAAAAAGTGGTTACGGACGTGTATACTGTTGAATAACCCAGTTCACTAAGGCCAGTATGTGTTCAAGACCGTTACAAAAACAACACGTGACGATGGCGGTCTGTCCGTCACGAGAGGTCGTCCGTGTGGACAGGACAGTACTTGGCTGGCTTACTAACGCACTCGCAGGACAAGGACGGATATGTGGGTCTACACGGAAACGTTGCGTCGTTATATCCGCCTACGCCATGCGGTTCGCTCCCAATTTTGATCCGATCTTGTTGCTCAGAGCACACGTTGATACCCCAAGAAGACTTCCAACACCGGTGGATGCATGGTTTGCTCGAGGAGACAGCTCTGTGGCGCCGAGACACACAATGTATCCATCTGATTGTCCACCCCTTTCTTAGCCACATCGTGCTGATCCTACGCCGCTGGTCAGGTTTCAACCCGTGTTGTATGACTTTTTAGAAATTAACGAACTCCACGTTTTCATGCTAATCGAATAGGGAGGTTAACGTTTGAGCGTGAGCACGGCGTTGCATGAAAACCATGCCGGACTGAACAGCTTGGAAGCATATAAATCGCAACAAACACAACACGTTACGTTCATTGTGAGCATTGTGATACATGATATGGAGCGTAACGGATTGTGATACATGGTTTGGAAATCGCCGTGATGGTAAAACCGGCGGTCGCAAAAACATTACACCGTCGAAAGCATGACTGGTGTCGCCGGGCCCCGCGCCGCCTCAATTGGTGACTTGCAGGCACCAGTTTTGTAGGTTAGCTGGGATAGAATCTGCAAAAAACATATTTTCGAGTGAAGCAAGTACAAAGGTGCGGCATGATTCCAGCCCCAAAAGTCTACAAAAAATGGGATTCTCCCCGGATTCGCCCTTTCCTCTCACAGACTGGGGCTGGAACGCAAGTTTGGGGGGTGGGTGTGAAGCTCCCCTGTCCCTCCCCCCCCCCCCCAACTGAATGGGAAACTACAGCCCTGTTCATAGCTATTCAGCATCCATGTTACTGACGGGGGTTCGCGCCTTACGCTATGACAAATCTGCGACGTGTTTGCTTTTATACCGATACCATGGTGGGATAGAACGCGGAAGGGGTACATTCAGGTATAATCGTGTTTGATGTTGAAGCTTCCGAAAAAAAACGAACACAACTCACACAACTTCGCTTGTTCGGTATCCGTCGAAACTGATATCGCGCCTTTCAGAACCACAATTTTCCGTCCGTCCACAAACAACAACATTGCAAATCGTTTTTCGTAGTCTCCATCCGTTGATGACTGGGTCAGCCTGCGGTTCAGTTCGTCAAAACCCCGACGCAGTGATGAGCCGGCGGTCCGGCTCACGGCCCGGCCAGGCCTGGTGGTACCGTCAGCCACATGACCATGTCCTCCCCTCTGGCCTGGTGGTACCGTCAGTCACATGACCACGCCTTCCCCTCTGGCCTGGTGGCACCGTCAGCCAACCGCATGACCACGTCCTCCACCGCCGGTGAGTCTCGGACAAGTTTACAGAGCGTCCGTCAAACTGACCCCCCACCCTTCTGACCGGCGATACCGACGCCGGCCGCCGGACGCCCGCGGGGAGGGAGCAGCGGAGGGGGGGGGGGGGCACGGCGTCGGCGTCGGCGGCGACCCCTTGCCGACACCCGGGAACGGAGCGACACCGGAGTCGTCTGGGAACGGCAGTCCCGGAACAACAGGGGAGAGGGTGGGGGCAGCCCCGGCCAGACCCGACACCGGGCCGCCGCCGGCCGTCGCGGCTAGGCAAGCGTCAACGGTACCCGGCACGTCGAGCGAAGAGAGAAACGGTACACGGTACGCCGGGCGAGAGGGGGCGCTCATGGTACCCGGTACGCCGAAGGCGCCGATGGGACTCTGTAAGCCGGGTGGGAAGGCGCCAATGGGACCCTGTACGCCTGGCGGAAAGGCGTCGATGGTACCCGGTACGCCGGGCGGGGAGACGCCAGTGGTACCCGGTACGCCGGGCGGGGGGGGGGCATCAATTGTACCCGGTACGCCGAGTGGGGAGGCGCCAATGGTACCCGGCACACCGGGCGGGGAGGCGACAATGGTACCCAGTACCCCGGGCGGGGAGACGCCAGTGGTACCCGGTACGTTGGCCCGGCGCCGCGAGACCACCGCATGGTGCATGGGAGCATGTTCGATGTCCAGATAGGTATGAAATCGAGCAAAAGCCGGAAACAGAGTCAGAACTTGCTCCTCTCGTGTTTGCTGGCAGCTGCACGCGGAAGTACCGGGCTGGCGTTGACGCTATTCGCGGAGGAAACGTAAATTGATGTAACAATATTTGTCCGAACTCGAGCTTCTCACAAGCTGTGCCGCACAAGGTAAGCACAACTTTCGAAAATAGGTAAACAAAAAACACTGGCGTCAAGGATTGTAACAACAAGGCAGAAATACCCTGCGCCAAAAGCCTGAGCGAGCGGGCGGATTTAAGGAGGGGATGGACGAGGTCATGCCTCAAAGATGACGGAACAAATAACTTTTCATCTCCGAGTTCGATTATTGCATCGCCAGATTCGTTGCTAGACCTATTCTTGACGACGCGACATGCATAAGCAAAAAGTTTTTTTTTTACCTGGGGCGGCGATACCAGTAACATGTCTTACTGATTCCGCACTGTTGGAGCTTTATGACGCACCAGGCTGCTGAGGATAAAAGGTGTCGTCTGCCTCTCACCCTGGCAGGAAAGGCACGCATCGGGGGGAAACAAAACCCGCACTTCTTGTCTTTCGTACAGCGCACAACTTTTCAGGGACGCAGCCGTCAGGCTCTGAGCTCACCGCAGCACCGCCTCCTTCCTTCTTCCGATATCTAATCTCCGCATTCCACCCAAATATCAGGCGTATCGTATGCCTGAACCACTATTGTCGGTCCATTGCCTTGAGCACATTAGCACATCATCGGAATGAATGGCACGTGGCGCCACCTAGAACAACCATAGGTGGCGCCACGGGTCTGCGCCACGAGTCTTAATCGGGACGTCATTCGTCGAACATTACATCATAAACAGAATCAACGGTCACTGGGAAAGGAACCAGCATGGGGCTTGGTCGCGAGCTTACAGTTTCTTACTCTATTACTTCCATCACAAGTTGCGAAAGGTTCTCATTTTGGAACTGCAAAGCTGCCAGAATCGCGAATGTATGCATTACATCCCAAGACCAGCGACTTTGAGTGCAATCAATGCTCATTCCTGAAGTATTTGCAAGCTTGCAATGCATTCTATTTTTTCTCACTATGCTTAGCTAGTCGTTCACAAGAATGGAAAAGGTATCTTACTTTGCAGCCTTGGTTCCACTATTCTGCAGTCATTATTTAACCTTCTCTGCAAATTTAATGTGGTGTAATACATGCCTAACAGTGGTGTGAGCAATGATGAACAAAAGGAAACAATAGCACAGTGTTAAATTAGATACTGTTTTGTAGCACAATTAAAATTAAAGTGAGGTATAGTTTGTAGCTGATGCAATAGTCAAGGTACCAGTGGCTTTTTTCCTTTTCTGTAACCTGAGTAAAGGTTGTTTATGCTACCCCACCTTAGTTACCAATTGGCTATCAATAAACTTATCCTGGCCCTACAGTAATACTTCAAGGCCATAATAACTTCCCTATACACTAGAATAAGCAAAACCATTCAAGTATCCTTGACTACCACACATGTTCCCTATTTCCCCAACTGGGATGCCCTGCAGCCAGGTGCAGCAGGTGCCCAAAGTCAGAGGAGGTAAGCTGAAGTGGACCATACCCAGCATGGCAGCATGCTTAATTTATAACACAAAATTGTGTTTGGTAACTGATGCACCAGACCTCAATGATACAACAAGTTAGTGGTCTGGACAATGCCATTCAAAAATGACTGGCAGTGACAGACAGTAAGTGACATACCACCCTGGGTGGAGGATGTACTATGGTAGGTACAGCAGTAACATAAACCTCATCATAAAGCAGCAACATCAACTTCATCTTAAATTAGCCCAATTCTAACAGATCACTGGCATCCTACACCAGACTTAGCTTGGTTTAATTCAGCTCCAGACCAAATAAAAAACACCCAAATTATCTGTGGATCAAGCTTGATGCAAATTCCTAGCTTCTCCAGTGGTTCTGATGGCCAGAATCAGCTGAACTAACACAGAACACTGAATGGGCCTGGAGAAGCAACAGATCACAGCTTGTTGTCACAAATTCACAGAATCAACATGACAGCAACATGAAAATGAATGACAGCATGAATATGGGCACATCTTGCAATTATTTGAAATAACTCAGTTTAATACTAACACATGGGAAGCATAAGACAGCAATGTTTATCAAGATGTATTTCATGCCTGCAAGTGATTTGAGACAGACTAGCCAAAGCCTTTCTTCTGCATATCAAAACTGCAATAAAACTTAAACAACTGTGTTACTGATTGCTCATTAAAAGATATACAACATTTTTAAGATTGTAAATATTCCTTTCACATGTATAAGCAGCCACAAATTTTTTGGCTTAAGGCACTGGGTGGCAGAATGTAACCATACATCTTGCATAGAAACACTTCCCACATGCATTATGCCAGAGTAGCACATCTGTTGTAGTAGGAACATAAGGGTAAAAATATATGTGCATGCATGCCATATAGCTAGGTGTTCAAAGTTCAGCATGTAGTCACTGCCAACTTAAGGGCACAGTGTGTAGCTTTGTTACAAAGTTATGATGATGCAACAGTAAATGGGGAAGAATGTGTTAGAACATTTTAGAGTCCAACACAAAAATCAGCACTGTTTACCATAGACTGAATTTGGTGTGCACAACAGCCTGGTTTCGTGTGTTCCTGTTACGAAGGTGTCAGCCCTGTGGATGTATACTTAAGGTTGACTGTGGTGCCATCATACACAGTCACCTTTAACTTTTAACATGTTGTTTTTTAATATCATGAGTTTTTGAGACCTTGAGTATAAATATCTTATCCTTGAAAATTTTTAGTTTGATTTAATCATTTCACTTCTATTTGAAGCAAGCTAAAACATACTGTGGTTCTGGGCACATTTACTTTATTCAGAACAACACAGAATCGGTCAGGCAAGTTTGGTTAAATAAACAGCTGATTCAAATCTGGAATCACCTGCCAATTATCTGGGGTCCAAACGGATTTGATTCGCGCGGAGTTGAATCACACTGCACAACATGTTCTGCACACGAGGTCATTGCCAAACGACACGATGCCAAGAACACTTACCTAAACACTATGTTTCCATAGCACTAATAGATAATGTAATGGTGTGGCCATCATATTTTCACTCAGAAATCGCGGATGAATAGCATGCCCAATGGCCTACACCACCGGGAAGCCCAGTCCCCGCACAATCGGCTTCGTACGTATGGTACTTTCCGTACCGCTTTGCGCCAGGGATGTCTATTATTTGCACCACTTTTGCATTTTCAGCGACTGGTTATATTGGCGCAGATAATACGATACTTTTTGCTTGTTATTGTAGTTGATCCATATTTGCTTAGGTATCATTGGGTTGTATGAAGATTTTACAAATATTTTTGACCGATTTGATAAAATTTAGTAACAAATTCGATTCGTTACAAATACCAAAACCCCCACAACATTTCACGCTTAATCATAGTAAATCCACGACTTGTATTTAGTAGCGTTTTCTATTCCAGGTGCTTCCCGACACTTCGTAATGCGGGGCGCTGATTGGTCCACGTTCAGCTGAGTAGCGCACGCATGCGCCGCGGCGGCCTACCGTGTTTGGCTTGCATTGAAATCAAGCACACGCGACTTTACCCTGGTGCGCACGGGCGGGTGGTTGAGGTGCTTGTCGTGCTTCGCCGCGTTTTGAAGGCCTGTGGGTTAAGTGAAGAGATTTGGGTGACATACTGCTGTCACCGATTTGTGGACAGGGCTGCTTGTAGAATCAGTGGTTGGTGGTTCCACACTGAAGGATTGGGCACAGGATACGTAGGTGGAAGAACGTGGTGTTCACACGAACCTACGAGTCTTACTCATCTATTCTGCAAGCCCGTATATTATCAGCGTTACTGACACGTGTAGCGCACTTAGCTTGGAAGGCCAGTGTGTTGACTAAGAAATAAATCGGAAGGAAAGGAAGAGTTCGAAAGTGCGCTTCAAAGTGAGGTCAGCGAGTGCGAGAAGGCAAGGACACCGGAGTGAGGATTTTGCAACATACTTTGTCTGTGGAGATTTGCCTTCGCCAAAAGGGGAGCGCAAGGCTATTGCAAGCTGTGATACATAACGTACACATACTTATTTGGCGCGAAATGATGGCGACGTTAGGATACTTGCCTTGTGCCTGTGTGGCGCTGTGTGTCCTGCATGAAAGCCTTGCCAGTGGCCAAAGAAACTATTACGAAGTGCTCGGTCTGAGCAGTGAAGCATCCGAGCTTGAAATTAGGATGGCGTTCCGAAAGTTCGCGGTGAAATATCACCCAGACAAGAATCGTTCTCCGGAAGCGGTATACAAGTTCCAGGAAATCACTGAGGCACTCGAAGTTCTCTCCGATCCAGTGCGGAAAAGACTCCATGATGCGCGTCTCGGCGTTGAGGACCGTCATCGATTCGCAACAACGCAAGGACATGAGCGGCATCGGTTTAATGTGGACGACCTGAACATGTTGTCGGACACATTTACAGATCCAGCACAAAGTTTCGACAGTGACAGTGTTGCTACGGGATATTACGTCATGGTGGACGATGTGCCAGGTTTTAAAGCCAACCACTTGCTGCACCCGCGTGCCAGCATTCGCCCGTTTACTGACCATCTGATGCAAGACACTGATGGGATAGGTCTTGGTTCATTGGAATGTAGAACGTTCACGAAGATCGAGAGTGGGCTTGTGTCAAAGCACACTCAGTGTAGATAGCGGTTTGAACGTCCCTGTTGGAAAGGCCATGTAGACGCCTCCTGTTCACTCGGGGGCCCGCTCAGGGTAAAGTTTAACATATCTGAGTCGTGTGTTGCATGACACGTTCTAGTTCAGTTTATCAGAAGTCGGGGATCTGCTGTGTGACTTGTTGATGGAAAGCGATGTTACGCTTGTGATATTTTGCATCGCCAATCGCCTCCATGATGGCAGAGCTTTCCGCTCATTGTGTGACATAGGCTGTGCGAAGGACATGAACAGGGGTTTTTGTGAGTGCAGCTCACGCTTCTCAGAGATCCGTGTTGCACGTGGAGAGAAGACATATACATTTTGCTACCGAGCCTGTGTTTTTGAACATGTTGATGATTGTGGTAGATGTTTTGAGGGATTTGGGCGGCGGTGGAAGCAAAATTAGGCAAAACTTTCACCCCCGCGCGCACACCCGCGGGGGTGGACTGTGATAGACTAGCGGCACCTAGTGTGGTGTAGAGCAGCGCCACCACGCGGCCGCGAGATGACACTTCGGCATGTTCGACCGAGGAGAAAATTGTTCGGCGAATGATTATCTCCGATAATTACTATTATTTATGTATAATTATTATATTTTTGGTGTTATCATAGATATGTCATTTTGATTTGAATGATATTCATGTTTATATCAGAAAAATAAACAAATAATTATCTCCAATAATTATCCATAGTCTCGCCATTTACGTTACACCCGTTCGGAATTATCTCCCAGATTCGTCTCTCATGCGTCATGCACAGCAAACGGTCATAGCCATGCGTAGCGAAAATAGATTCTCTGTCTTGACCATGCTCCGAAAATTTTCCGGGATTCTCTCTCGGCACGGAAAATTTTCTAAGATAATTTTCCGTGATGGAGGTGCTAAACGCCATTCCAGAATATTTTCCAACTTTCTGGATAATTTTCCGGGGCTGCGTGCCAGCCGACCACGCCCTGAGTGTGTTGAAGGGTAGTGCTACCACGCGGCCACGAGATGGCACCGCCGGCGCCTAGTGTGGTGGAAAGCAGCGCCACCACGCGGCAACGAGATGGCACCTAGTGTGGTGAGGAGCAGGCTAGCACGCGGCCGCGAGATGAAACCCAGTGTGGTGAAGAGCAGCGCCACCACGCGGCCGCGAGATGACGCCAGCAGCACCTAGTATGGTGGAGGGCAACGGCCTCGCGTGGCCGCGAGATGTCACTAGCAGCGTCTCTTCTAGTTAGTATATAACAGCAAGATGCACTTCCTTTAATCGTTTGCACTTCCAGTGTTTCATGTATTAGACTTGTAATTCATTGCCCGGTACGTCAAGAATCCCTCTTCTTTATAGCCCACCGCTGTACTTCAGTTGCTTCCTGCCTTCTTCGTTTGTATGCTTCTGTTATTTCTCACATTAATTTTGCGACGTCGCTTCTGTACCGTCTATTCATAGTGGTGATTTCCTCCGCGCTAGGCGATCTGTAATATATTGACACACAAATCGCGGAAAGCGTGCAGCTGGAAAGTGTTCGCATCTACATCAAGCATCTCGCCGGTCATGCTACAGTTCGCTCTCGAAAGCGAGTGGCGTTCATGACACAGAGAACCCAGCTCACCATGCCCGTCCAAAATTATCTCCCAATTTTAGATCACGGTAACTACATTCTGGTCCCTTTTGTAGAAACATCAGTAGCTCAGTGCGAAATACTAGCACCCACGGCAGAGTGTAGTAGGAAATGCAGGCGTGTACAGCTGAAATGGCCGGTGCTCAGGCACGTATGTTCTTTTCCGTAGCGTCTGGACATGTCCAGAGTGTGATGACTAGTCAGAACGCAGAGGACTCCACTCTGAGCCAGGAGAAGGACCCTGAACGGTCAAGGCACGTATGTTCTTTTCCGTGGCGTCCGGACATGTCCAGAGCGTAATGACCAGTCGGAAGGCAGAGGACTCCACTCTGAGCCAGGAAAGAGACCTTGACCGGCCACTTGGGCCGCTGAGCAGCCAGAGAAGCAATCAGTGGCGGGATGCTGCTCGACGGCTAAAGTGGTCCAGCAGCAACCAGGCGCTGGACAGGCCTCTGAGCTGCCAGAAGGGCCCTGAACGGCTAAAACGGCCAAGAGCGACCCTGAGTGTGGGGAGGGGTGCTGATCACATGGAGGGCCCCGGGCGGTGAATACGACCCCTGAGCGGCCGTGGAAAACCTGACCAGTACTGATATCCCATCAGTATCTAGGAGGGACTTTGAAATGTCACAGGAACCGAAGGAAACAGTTAGAAGGACCCGTAATCAACCAAAGTGTCCCTGCGTACGGCTCAGCCAGGGGAGCTTTGGTAATGCCCCAACTTCTATATTGTCAAGGCGTACAGACAGCTGCCCTTCTCAGCTATTTCGGTTATTTTCCTCACGCCGCAGACAAGCTTGCCTTTTTCTGCGCTGAACCCAACAGCAGACCCTCACTTTGGACACCCGGACTCCCACATCTCGGGATCTGAAACTGCTATCTCCACGAGGTCTGCAGCCCTGAGTGTCCACCACAGCAGTCATGACTCTCCACGGCTGTTCGGACTGCACGGTTGTACGGACCTTTTATCACCCTGTTTGGGAGCCGCACCACCTATAAAATAAAAGCAGGGAGAGCATTCCATCTATAGTCCATTGACAAGTGCAGGCTGCAGCATCATCGACACTGTTGTAATTCACATCTTACGCCCATGATAAAATCCACTAACACCTTAGGCTGCGTTCTGCTTCGAACAAAATTCCTCTATTCGCAAATGAATTCCACATCTGCATCAAAACCTTTAATTTTGAGGGAGATGTAGCCCTGCACTGCAATCACTGTTGTATCGCCACCTATATTAAGCTGTGAAGTTCACAAGTTCCGCACAGATGGCGGAGTTGCACTCGCGTGGACTGTTTACGGAATCAAACAGCCACAGGGAACAACCAAACTAACCGACAAGTGATTGCATATGACCACGGATTAATACGTTTAGGGCACCACTCTACTGGACTGTGGTTAACACAGGCCACTTGTGACATTTGAATACAGTCCTAGCGTTTTTCCCGAGCACGTGCAGCAGCTGAACCTCTTGAAGTTAGAATAGGTCACAAGGGTAAACCCAAATCAGCATGGGGGCGTAAAGACCTCTCCTGAGCTTTAAGAGGCATTCCAGACAGCGCCGGGTACGCCCACCAAACTTTCAACATCATGCAGGCGATGATTCGGCACATTCTGAAGAAGTTGTTCACCGATGTTAAGGTAGACAGTTCAGCTATGACGTCATCAGTAGAGGTTTGCACGACGATTTTGGCAGTTTAATCAAGTAGCTCGCAGTTTCTCGTCCAAATTTGGATTACTTTGCAACTTGTCCGTCGGCGTGATTTTTTATCGATCAGGCCAGTTGTACTGTCTCATGTCCCGCCAGATCCTTGGAAGAGGTAATATAAGGTCCATTTATCTGCCAGGTCAATTTGCTCTGTCTCGCCCATTCGTGCCAACAAGTCGGTGTTCCGGACGCGTTCCAACAATGGCGTCCTGACTCTTACTCTTTAAGCGTATAATGGCATGATTCTAAGGTCAATAATGCAATCTCCCTTTCGGTAGTCGTTCAATGACATATGTCCGAGCACCCCTCCCCTCAAAAACGGCAGATTTATGTTGGAACGGGACCAATGCTAAATAAATGAAGTGATCAAACACGCGCCCATTTACCAAACATTACGACAGATGTTGCAGTGGTGAATGGCTTAAGACCAGGTTGGACAGCGAATTACTGAGAACAAAATTGCAGGCCATTGCGTTTGCGATGAACAAGGGATCAGACATCCAAAGGACGAACCTTTCAAGATCATCGTTTCACCGCGAGTCGTCACCTAGCATGCGGCAAATCAACCCAAATGCCAACTGAAAGGGCGTTGTATGAAATGTGTCTTTGAAATGAACAACCAACCACTAGGTCGACTTCATTCAGCGCCCAAAGTCACAGTTAAGCAGCGCTGGCATTTGTCCGCTATAGATAATTGGAAGGCATGGCTTAAATCGCCAGTACGTTTCTACATGCAAACACAAATGTGTAGATGGTGAAGCCTATTTCGATTGACCTAAAATTTGTGGCGATTGTAGCATTGCAGCGGGGTTAGTTGCTTGCAATGTGTGAAACTTTTTTGCAGCTTTACATTTTTTCATGATCGCTTCCGTTGCTTCTCAAAAGGATGAAGAGCTCCCCAAAAATTGGGAAAATTCTAACATTGCGAAAAGCTGCGCACATTATCGCAGTGCATACACACTCTTGCAGGATTGCATGTGTCCTAGGAGCTTAACGACACATTCAACCAATGATGCTATATGACTTTAACTCCCTCTCAACCTGGCAGGGGATGCAAGCACTGCCAGGGAGTTTGTGAGGCCGCCTTGGTCTGGGGAAGGGCGGAGAAACGCCCGCGCGGCAATAGCAAATGATATGTCGTTTTGGAGGTGGATCCTGCAGAGTCCTGATTTTTCAGGTTATTTTGAGGATCCATGTGATGTTCTGCATCATCTGTGACGTCATTAGATAAATGGCACGTATCTCCTGGGTGTGGCTTAGTTTTGATTAATGATGTTTAAGTTTCGCAGATAAACTTCGACGATTATCTCCATCCTGATATCAAAAGAGCAGAAGTGTCCTCGGTGGTCGCGGTCTGAGAAGTACCCTGGGCCGTGCTAGGTGAAAGGCACCGTTTTTCAGAATGTTGTGAGATGACCTGTTCTCCCTGTTTCAATGCGCCAAGCAGTGATAGCGAAGCTATCCAGAAAAGCATCCAATGGAAACATAATTTCAGTTCACTTCGAGAACTTCTGTTGGTGGCCAATTTTGGTATGCGATAGATGGAGCACTGAAGTAAGTCAGAACATCAAACTTTCCAGCTTCCTAGGAAGCAGCCAACGTTGTAAGTGATATGTTATACACAGCTTCGAATGGATCCGTGTTTGGAAAGTGACTGATTCGTATTACGATCGCTAAGCATTAAAATCTTCATAACGTAAACGCTCAAAAAAGATGCTGCGCTTGTTATGTGTATGTAATGCCCGTTATATGCATGCTTAAATGCGTCATGGTTGGGCGATGGCGACATTTCGAGTAAATCATCAAAGAAGGAAATGATTTTAAAAATATTGCTTATTCTTCTTTGACACGCGCCCGGGTGGCCGGCTAGATACCCTTCGCTCGGGTGGGGGGGGGGGGGATTGACTCCCCTGAGATCTCGGGAACAAAGAAAGCTAGAAACACCAAATTTACAGGGTGTGTTGACCTGTACGTTAACTCAATTAGGTCAAAGGTTCAGGTTCCTAGGTCATGACCTTCGGGCCAAAAAGGTCAAGCAAGGTCAAGTTTCAGGTTGGTCTCCAAAGTGCCCTCGGAACCTAGATAACCGTTTCTAAGCAAAAGCTCACACTCTCATTTAAGGCCAGTGACCTTTTAAAGGTCAATGTGATCAAAATCATACAACATTGCCTTAAGGTTTGCATTTGACCAAGCGACAAAGATTACGCTAGGCAGCATGCTCCTTACACAAAATGTTGACCCAGGTCAGTTTAGGTCAATGACCTATTCTGACCTCCAAGAAGTCCTTGGAATATGTATAATGCGGTTCCTGCTATCAATGAACTCGAAATGGGCACCAAAAACCATCCCATACAGCAAACCTAGAGTAATGAAATAAGTTGGTTTTGACCTTGGTGTGACCTTCATAACTGACCTTAGGTCAATGTGATTTGCTCATTCAACTGTTGTGTTGCCTAAGAAAGCATCTCAGATACGTATGGCCTCCTCTAACACGCCGTTGTTGGATCAGATTGAAGGATTCCCTAGAAATTGGCTTCGCTGAAACCATGGCCTGACTTTAACCTGCCATAGGTCAACGACCTTACAGTGTACATTTAAATTGTTATGCCAAAGGATCCACTATTTAATTGTCTATAGCTGTGCTAAATTTGGCGCGGCTACACCTCGCCGTTAGGAAATTTATTCTGGAAAAACCTTCGGGAGTCAATTTGACCTCCACCCGAGCGCGTGTTGAGAAGATGGCAAAGATAACCAGGGCAATCTCCCAGTAAAACGTCCGTTGTGCTTGAATGCTTGAAGTGATTGCACCGACCGCAAAAAAGTGAGCTGAAGACTTACTGAAACTTGCTGCATGCTACACATAAATTGTGCGTGTTTCCTCTAGATACTGTAAACAATTATGCTTGCTTGGTCATTGGCACGGGTCATATGGAAGGGAGACAAAGAGCGAACATGGGATACTACGAAGACAGCATTGTTTCAGTCCACGACGTCACGACCGAGAACGGATTGTTAGGTGGCAGTAATTCAGCTGTTCGGGATTTGCTGTTGGGTGATTGGGATCCCCTTACCATCCGGTCGCCTGTCATGTAAGGTGTCAAGCAACTCAAGCGAACCCAAGTCACCAGCACCAGCGTGTCCCTGGTGGTTAATAAAGCGGCGGCAGTTTGTCCGAAATGTCAACGAGGCAATACTGCTGTTTTTCATGCCAGCCGATGTGAAGTGCTCTTTTTTGAAATATCGGTGAATGCGCAGGCAAGATTGATTTTCCATAGATCAGTTCAAACGATCATTTTGTCTGGCCTCACTTCCTGTTAGTTTGTCGGCAAAATATCCTCATAATGACCCACTGACCGTTATTCAAAATTGGGCAAATGATCACACTAACCATGGACCTATCAGCTAAAGTTGTTGGGATTTCCGTGTTAAAGCAGTTGCGTGTCGAGTCATAAGGTACGTTTCAAAGGCAGCTTCTGTGGGTCGATCTTTTTTGGGTGGCCTAAATTTATGGGTGGATCCTATTCATGTGAAACTAGATATTTTTGTGCTTGTACTAAAAATTCTAAGTAAAGAGATGAAAATCTCGGTAAACCGGAAGATCGTCAACACCGCGGAATAATCATGCATTATTAGCACCCTCTGGTGAAGGAAAATATTTTTGTGCGAATTCAAATAGAAATGGAAAATCAAAATGAAAATGTAGGCCGTAAAACCTAATAGTCCCAGCTTCACTTTACTGTGGGATGGAATTGCACTCCCATTAAGCAGAACGTGGGCCCTTAGCTTTGAAAAAAGTCTTAAGGGGATCAGGACTGGAGAGGGCACACATTCATTTCGGTAATAACTAGAGAGCAGCTGTAGCATTCCCATTCTTCGTGCTGAAAACTTCGCCTGGAAATGCATGTCCCATCACCGTCTTTACATTTCCTGCCTGTCTCCAGAGGTCCTCAAATTGGATGTCTTGTAATGTAAGGAAGGCGTGGAACACTGGCACTGACCGGCATTGACGTGTGCGTATCTCTAACATGACTCTCACAGCACGTGCGGTGGACCCACTGAAGAAATCGACCTCGGCCGCGAACGCCGCGTGAAGCTAGCGCATATCTTATAGTGTATATAAACCTCATTTTGAGAACTCAGTCGAGGGATTCTCCACGAGCACATCAGTGAAAAGTCAAACAACCGCAACTTTGACCGAGGCTCAGAGTGCGTAACATTGCATTAGAACCGGCAATGAACGCTAGCTGGCGACTTCTTTGGTCAGCTTGTGATGTTTTCGCATGGTCATGTCTACTTCCTTTCGTCGTGTAATGAATCACAGTCCATATGTTCGCATAAGAGGGAAACCCCGAGCACTACGTGTAGTCGTGTGTCATAGGCAGGATGCAAGGAAATGACAGTGAAATAGTGGCAATATCCGTTGTTTTCTCCCGTCCAGAAGTTTGGCGTTTCAGCTCCTTTGACATCGGCCTTCGCAGACCAGAAAAGTGTAGCTAAGAGTGGGAGGCATTATTTCATCGGTTCGTTTGGGTGTTTACACATTTGGGCTACCGTTGTTACGTTGGCCAAACTGTGTAATGATCAGCATGTTAAGTGAAGGGAACACATGCTTACTGGCATTTATTTCAATTAATTATTTCGACGATGCTCAACCTTCCAACGGCAACGTTTCATCCTTTGATGCACCGCCCCAGAAAAGGCTCAAATCAAGGAACGCAATTTCCCAACAAGTCGTGTCATCTGTCGTACTGTTTGCTCCATGCAGACCAGTTCGAGACATCAGCTGTTGCGCCAATTCGGGCATGTCATCTTTCCTTGCTCTTGGCTGCTGTGCACGTTCCGTATATCCAGCTGCCACCAGTTTCATCTGGCACAAGGCGTGCATGCCGACCTGTCCTGCGCAGCGACTCCGACTGAGCCCCTCCGAGGAAGCGGAAAACACGTGACGGCCTTCTAGCGCTTCTGGAAAGCACGCTAAATCGGGATGCTCGCCGAGAGTTGCCCGGCGCTAAGCCGCCGGCGTAGCCAGCTGCAGCGTCGCAGTACCTGCCGAGACGATCAGGCGATATGCGCGTATGAGTTCGAAGAGCCTGCCTATGAACCAACATACTGCGACTGCTCACCGGCGACTTCGTGACGCATGGTGTGGTCAGCGCCTTTGGAGACTTTGGTATGTATGCAACACAACACTATCAGGGCTTATGTCGTTCTTGTTTGACTGGTGCAGGTAAAAAGCCACACTCTTACGCCACACACGAATGTTCTTACGTGCTACGTAACGTTATTGACTTGCAAATTCGAAGTGTTCGGACTATATTGCGATTGTTGATGACACGAAACGTTCCTGCTGACGTGATGCAAGATCACTAAATCAAGAGAGGCGTCAATGCTAGGTTAAAAGCCCAGGTGAAGTGACTTTTTATGGAAAGAAAATGTAAGACACGAGACATAGGCGAGTCCGAGCAACCGTATATTCACTGTTTGTGAGTCTTTTGGCTGGCAGTTCTCTGCGACGAGCGGTCCAAGTAATCGCACTTAGATAGCGCGGAAATTTAAAAAGTCTTCTTTAGATTGCGAGAGACACCGGCAAGTAGCAGAGGATCACATTCGCCTGCCCGGGAAACCCTTCATTTCTTGACAAAAGACCGTGATGTCAGCCGGAGCGCGCTCTACATAGTCTTCTATGGGCTACCCCAGGGCGTGTTTCTGTGTTCCGCACGTGCCTTTTCAAACACTATCTCAAAATGCTGATACGTGCAGTTGTGTCGTGTTTGAATGGTCAAGCGGCTACTCAACTGACCAACGGCATCATGATCGTGCAAGTTTTGGACTCTTCCTCCGGATTTCACCGTCGGTGTGTGGAATGACAATGTTCGATGCAAAGCCGCACCGGGATCTGAACGTTGTGGGAAAGACTGTGGTGTGGAGGTGACAAGGCGCGTTGCAGGGCAGACCTACGCAAGAGCCGCTGCTGTCCCACCGGGGACGTATTGAGGGATGTCACAACCATGCGACTGCGCACACCGCGCTCGTCCGTCCGTCATAAGCGGACTCGTCCGCTTTGTTGGAACACAGCACGCGTCAGAGCGACATGCAGGCCCAGTGTCCTCGCTGGTGGAGGCGACTGCGATTTCAGGAACTCGGGCCGCTCCGCTCGCGCTGCCCGGACGGAGCCGGGCGCTGGAAATCCCCCCTCCCCCTCCCCAACACCCGAACGGCGCCGGCTGCGGGACGGCTGGGCGGTAGTCGCTGGCCTGCGCTGGACGGAGAGGGGTTGGGATGAGGTCTCGCGAGCAGAGGCACCTCACAACGGAGCTGGATGCTACGTTTGAGTGCACAAAGGTGAGGATTCGGGATAGCGGCCCGCATGCGCTCTGTACCGGAACTGTTGCTTCCCTGTAAGATGCAACTGCGCCTGTAGTCCCGTTCACAGGACATCGGGTGTACCAACAACGTTCTTTTATTTTGATTTCCTAGAACAGGGAATTTCCCGATATTATGTTTTCTACAGCGGTTTTCAACCCCAAGGAATCAAGATCGCCCGAAATGTGCACGCGTTTTCGCTTTATCCTCGCCCACTAGGTTAAAACTTTACATAAAAGAAACATCACCAGCTACTGCTGGTCTCCCACTCGGCCCGTATTCATGTCCAAACCCTGCCGATTTATGACGTCGTTAAAGGGAAACCTGCTGCAAAATGGACGTCGCCACATTGATTATGAGGCAATTCCGCAAGTTTGTTCGCGATTACTTGCAATATTTCGGAAGGTTGGATTTTTTTATGCTGTCAGTAGGTTAATGAATGTGTTTGACGAATCGTAATGCAATGGTTGCAAATGTTCAATGTTCAAATGCAAATGTTCAAAAATGGTTGATTTTCTGAACCTTGCCGCCTGATCTAGAACAACGGCTGCAGCCTCTGCACGTCTTAGAGTAATGATGATGCTACAGATGCTCCGTAAATTGAATTGCTGTAATTGGCATTGTCAGCTGTTCGCTTGATTCTATAGCTCGTCTCCAGGCTTGTGAGACTAACTGAAATATCATCTACGATACGAAGACGTGGCATGTGTTTTTATGCGGGTCTTGCGGTAGCGCAGTCCCTGGTCTTTAAGCACCATTGGCTCGCAAACGATGAGATTAACTGAGATGGTGCGGACTGCCAGTCTGTATACCGTGTTCCAGCTGTATATATTTCGGCAGTGGCGGCGCGTGGAGGCCTGCGTATGCCGCCCGGCCCCTCCACCCAGCTGAGCCCCGAACCATTCCCAGATGCTGGACTGTCGCATCAGCCAGGCCGCGGACGCCTCGTGGGCCTGCTGCGAGACTCCGCCGACCGGCCGCGAGACTCCGCGCGACGCCCGCTCGCCTTCCGTCCGCTCCAGCTCCTCCTGCTACAACGGCCGCCGAATGAGCGATCCACCGTCGCCCTGCGGCCCGCGCAGCTACCGCGACGACGACTCTGACTACGACAGCGACGCCTCGGGCGAATACGAGCCCCTGCGAGATTCCGAGGTCAGCCTGCTCACTTCGAGGGCCAGCACACCGCCGCCGCCGCCGCTGCCGCCGCCGCGACCTCGCTGCGCCTCGCTGCACGAGCTGAAGGTGCCCGTGCTCCCAGTGCAGTTCGGCGCGCCGCCGCAGACGAGCGTCAGCCTCGGTGACCTCAGTGCTCGGCCGGCCGCGCCGCCGGCCGAGCCGCGGCGCAAGGACCAGCGCCGTTTCCTGGGCCTGAGCGTGCCGGCATCTCCCCACCGCTTCGGTGCACTCTGGCGTCGCTGGACGGAGCGACCGACGCGCGCCGTGGCCGCGGCGCCGTGCCGGGAGCTTAACAAGTCGCTGCCGAACCTGGCGCTGGCCGGGCTGACGACGGGCGCGCTGGGCGGCGCGCGCACAACCATTCCCAGCCCGCGCGCCCGCTCGCCGTCTCGACATCGCGTCTCACCCGGCGCGCTTCACCGGGCGCTGAAGAAGGTGCAGGCGAAGGCGCTGCGACGGGGTCGGCCTGGCGCCGTCCGCTCCCTGCTTCCGCAGGAGGACGACGGGCCGACGCTGGTCGCCCTCGGCCGGCTAGACAGCCACGGAGCGCCGCAGCCGGCCGTGGCGGACGACGCCGCTGAAACCGGACCTGGCGCGTCCTTGTCCGGTCGCATCGCCCACTCGCCGGCGGATGTCAAAAGCCGCGGCGCCGAAACCCCGACGTCACGCCTTCCGCGCCGCTGCCCCGAGCCAGGGCAACGCCTCGTCCCGGACATTGTGGTGGACCCACCGGCGCAGTCAGAGGACCGCAGGTCCTCATGGTGGGACCAGGCGGACCACGGGTCCTCATGGCGGGGCCACGCGGACCGCGCGCTTCCGGACATCAGCGTGTCGCCGCCGGCGCCGGCGCCCGCCGACGGGTCCGACTACATGACGATGGCGGCAATACGCGACATCCTGTCGGCCCCGAGTCCGCCGGGCGGCCTCAGCGTCCCGGACGCCGGCTCCGGGACCTCCTCGCCCCGCGGCGAGCCCGACTACCTGGACATGGCGGGCATCGCGCGGCTACGGACGGCGTTTGCGCGGCCGACGCGGCCCGCGCGCGCACCGCCCGTCGAGCGGTTCGTCGGAACGCGAGGCAAGGCCTGCGCTGCCGGCGAGTACGCCAACCTGGCCGACCTGCGGCGCGCACTGCGCGAACTGCGCGGGGCAGACCGACAAGTCATCGCGGAGGATGAATGAGATAGCGGTTGCCGGCCGTCCGCCGGCCGTCCGCCGGCCGCGGAGAATCCAGACGACGAGTTACGTAACCTTGAGAGTGACGTCGCGTGCCGGCGTGGGTAATCCTCGGGACGCGGTGACCAGGCGGCGGCGGCCTCGCTTGCTGTCGCGGTCTGGAATGGAAGCTTCGTTGGTCCGTTGCGCCGGTAGTGCCTGGGGGTTTACCGAATTGTTTTTGTACAGTGGAGTGGTGGGATGTGGTGGGATGTGGAGTGGTGGGATGTGGGATGGTGCGGGCTCGGGAGTCAGTCAACGAATGTGATATGTGTCGCGGTATTGTTAAGGGATACGCATGTAACACATCTAAACGTGTAAACTCATCAGCGTTGGGTAATACAAGACGATGACTAATAATGGTCTCATGAATGAATGACTTCAGTGGTTTGAAGCAGGGCACACTGCGTGGACGCGTTCGCAGACCCTGTCGCCAGGGGCAGCGCAGCGGGGAGGGGGGGGGGGGGGGCAGAGAGGTAGTTGCCCCTTTTTCTGCCGGCGGGCAGAGGGAGGCAACAGTATGTTTTGCCTCCCCCTCTCCCTCCAAAAAAGGACGCCGTCTTCGAAAAGCGAAAGTATTGTGGCTATCCGTAGGGTGCCAACATTTTGATCAAAGAAGCCCCATAACTGAGCAAGAGAGTAATAAATCTGGCTCAAAAGACCCTTTGCTAAATCAAGGGACCCGTTTTCTGGGTGATGAGGTTATCTTCACGAATAATGTACCCAATCTTCAAGATCGGAGGGCCCAATGTTGTTTTAAGCAGGCTTTTTTGCTGGTTTAGGAGGCCCCCGTTACAGTGTAGTAGACCTTTGTTCTGGGTTCGGAGGCACCCTCTATATTCAGGAGGCCCCATTTCCGGACCAGGAGGCCCCTGTTATGCAACAGATGGCCGCGGTTCCGGACCAAGATGTTCTGTGTTGGGATAGCGAGGTCTCCGGGACAGACTAGGCTGCCCACTTGGTGTATCGGAAAAATTCTGCTCATCATTATGCTCTTCTCTTTGCATTGGAAGACTTTTCTGGAACAGCAGACCTCGTTTTAGGCTGGTGAGTTCCTTAGCTGAATCACTAGAAGGGTCATTCTGAATTATTGTTAAACTGTAGACATTTATTTGCTGGTATGTGGTATGAGTAACTGTTCGATGACGCGGCCAATACCCTCGTTGTCTTTCCGCTGAATGCAACACTGCGCAAGGATTTATGAGGAGGTCGTGTTGGCTCCTGGCTGCCATCCGGAAAATCCTCCCCCCCTGCCCCCGCTCCCCAAGTCAAAATCCGTTGTGCTGCCCCCGTCTATCGCGCGCTGGAGTGGATATCTGGAATATATATATATATAATATATATATATATATATATATATATATATATATAATGCGCATCATAGGGAAAATTGGGGTGATTTGCATCATGTTTGAGTACTAGCAGGGTGATCAATTCCCAATCTAAGCCACGCATGTCTTGAGTCTTGAGTAGGTGATGAGTCACTCAGCTGACGCACAGCACCCGCTCTACACTTCAGCGTACTTCCGGCCACACACGTGCATGCCACTGGGGGTGAAAGCGACACAAATGTTATAACTTCCTTTGATGCAATTTCCCCAGCGTGGAGAAGTTGTCTCATTTGAAAGGTCATTTGAAAGACATTTGCCTAAAAACGATGACGTCCTCCCCACAACTTTACTGCTACATACAAGGGTGAATGTTACAGATGTCTGCTGATATAGGAACTTCAATCCTATCCTCACTAGCTACAGCAGGAAGAAGCTCAGGGTAAAACCTGAAGCTACTCTTCTTACTCTCCCCCAATACACTTGCATTTGTGGGCACTGAAGCACACAATTAGTCGTAAAAAGCCTAGTAAACACCTTTCGAATTACGCCGCCCCAGTCTCCCCCCCCCCCTTGGCTCAAGCCTTAAGAGTCTTTAACTCGTATCGCACACAGCAACACCAGCCAGACGACCAACAGGTGACCTCGGTGTGTGCTCAGATGTGCCCGGCAAGTGACCTTGACGTGTGCTTGAATATGCCCTGCAAACTGACCCGATGTGTGCTCGGATGTGTCCAGAAAACGATCTCGGTATGTGCTCGGATGTACCCGGCGGGTAACCTCAGTGTGTGCTCGGATGTGTGTGGCAAGTGATCTCGGTATGTGCTCAGATGTGCCCGGCAAGTGACCTCGGTGCGTGTTCGGATGTGCCCGGGTAGGTGACCTCGGTGTGTGCTCGGACATGCCCGGCAAGTGATCTCGGTATGTGCTCGGATGTGCCCGGGTAGGTGACCTCGGTGTGTGCTCGGATGTGCCCGGGTAGGTGACCTCGGTGTGTGCTCGGATGTGCCCGGGTAGGTGACCTCGGTGTGTGCTCGGATGTGGGCGGCAAGTGATCTCGGTATGTGCTCAGATGTGCCCGGCAAGTGACCTCGGTATGTGCTCAGATGTGCCCGGATAGGTGACCTCGGTGTGTGCTCGGATGTGCCCGGGTAGGTGACCTCGGTGTGTGCTCGGATGTGCCCAGGTAGGTGACCTCGGTGTGTGCTCGGATGTGGGTGGCAAGTGATCTCGGTATGTGCTCAGATGTGCCCGGCAAGTGACCTCGGTATGTGCTCAGATGCTCCCGGGTAGGCGGCCTCGGTGTGTGCTCGGATGTGGGTGGCAAGTGATCTCGGTATGTGCTCAAATGTGCCCGGGTAGGTGACCTCGGTATGCGCTCAGATGTTCCCGGGTAGGTGACCTCGGTGTGTGCTCGGATGTGCCCGGGTAGGTGACCTCGGTGTGTGCTCGGATGTGCCCGGGTAGGTGACTTCGGTATGTGCTCAGATGTGCCCGGGTAGGTGACCTCGGTGTGTGCTCGGATGTGCCCGGGTAGGTGACCTCGGTGTGTGCTCGGATGTGCCCGGGTAGGTGACCTCGGTGTGTGCTCGGATGTGCCCAGGTAGGTGACCTCGGTGTGTGCTCGGATGTGCCCGGGTAGGTGACCTCGGTGTGTGTTCGGATGCGCCCAGGTAGGTGACCTCGGTGTGTGTTCGGATGCATACCTGTATCCTGCGACCTTGCACTGGTGCGAGTTCCGTCATTAGCATATTACTAGGACAACAGCGCGCCAGTGTACACAAATGTTTTGCATGGGGAGGGTTCAGACGGGTTGCAATCGTCATACATGTCACGAATTCATGATGCATGAGAGATTTACCATACGTTGAGAGAAGACTAACGTGCGTGACACTGGTGCATTGCTTTGACCTGGTCTTCGAATTCCGCGTTTAAAAACTCAGCAGGAATTGAGCTATAGCTGTTATGTTGCTTGATGTTGTTAGTTATGTTGAGTGTTGAAGGACGTCGGAGCCGGGGCTGTTTCCCTTCAACAAAAACACCGTTGAATGCGATGTTCCGAGTTGGTAACCATCAAGAGACAAATCACATCAAGAGGCAAACCGTAAACGACCCTAAATCTTTAAGTTCAATATACCAATAAAATAAAAGTTACCTCTAGAAATATAAGCGGTCTAAATCCGGTGGACTATTCCGGTGAAATATCTTTAACCGTCAAAAAAGAACCTGAAAATAAATTAGCCGAAATCCGTGGCATTCTCTTTGAGCGGGGGGTGGGGTGGGGTGGGAGAAGAGCACCAAGTTTCAGGGACACCGCAATGAGGCGTGGCCCCTTCCTTGACGAAGTTTTGCATCCGCCTTAGCCATAACGCGCGATTTTCTCAAATGTTTTCAATTAGATCGAGTTGTTGATAAGACAAAGTTAACGTCCCAACTTAATCCGACTGTGGCTATTTGTTGTGACATACCATGGTTAAAAACATTCATAAAATTACTTCGACACACCATGACCAGCGCATAACAAGAAACACTACGCGTTGCTCCTGAGTTTTTCAACCCGTACTATCAACCTGAGCTAGCTCAAGACATTCTACACGCCCGCCCGCCCGCGTCCCGTTCGTTAACACTGCCATGGACCCGTCAGATCCACCCAACCATGCAAGATAAGACACGGAAGCACCGAGTACCCGTCCCGAAAAGAAGTTCCTCAACTGGGTCAGCTCAGTGCACCCGGCCCGCCCCGACGTCGGCCGCACGTCAGCGGGTCAGGCTGTTGCCGCGTGACCCCGAGCCATAAACACGCCGTTGCCGGGGCCGGGCGGCGGCGCCGAGCCGGGCCAACCCGGCACAAACATGTTGTCGGAAGGGCCCTGGTTTACACGCGGAATGACGCGCTGCCGGCCGGCGGTGGCGCGGTGGCATGCGGTCCGCCTTGAGATGGGACGCAGTCGTTCCCCGGGGACGTCCGGCACGGTTGTCAGGGGTCTGCTGGCTGGATCTCGGCCGCCAGATATGTGCCAGAACTGCCGAGATTCGCCGCTTTTTGCAAGAGGCTGCTCGTTTTTGTGTATCGCACGCGCGCTAAGCATGGCGTACATAAAGTGTTGAAGGATATCAGCTGCCAAACTATCGATGTCCGCATCGCCTTCCCTACGGAGTAAAACACGGGAGCGACAAGGTCTTTAAGGAGTTTCTCTCCACACAATGCCACAGGCGTCGTGGTAAATTCCTGGAAAGCCGAGGAGACGCCCCACCCCCTCCCTGACGAAAATCCTACGAATATCTAAACAAGCAATCTTGGTGCATCTAACACCAATGGAAGAGTGGTAAAAGTGGACACACGATCCATGGTGTTACAGGTCCGACCGTGCGATCGATAATCGTGTGTCAATGTCCTGCAATCATGCTCTTGTGGACGGTGGGAAAGTTTTATCGCATAAAATGGTTTATTGTGTGATTTAAAACGCGTCTTGGGGCACGCTTAAAGGTGCATGCCATATTGTTTGTGCCTTTCCTTGCTTGTTACATCATGTGCGTCCGCCTTGATCGGTAAAGCCATTTTTTCTCGAAATCCATTAGAATATTTCCGAATTCCGATTCGAAATAGCCGCTCCTGTGGCAAAAATCTCCTAGGAGTACCTGCACACAACTATGAAAGTAATCAACTACGTTTGCCTCGACTTGCCAGCGTATGTTGTTCAATGATTGCAGTAAACTAAGCTGTCAAAATGATTGTGCAATAAATGCTACGAAGGCTTGAAACACTCTTCTTAGGGAAAAAGATGCGTGAACAGGAGAATCTTATCCCACAAATTCAACGACACGTTATACTATGGCTTTGATTTCTTTCCTCTGGAATATAGCTCAGTGGCTCTTTCGAAAAGCACTATTGCTTTGGGAAATGGAGTACCACATGGTTTATTCTAACACACTAGTTCAAATTCGGAAGCAAGGACAGCGATGGCCTAGGTCGTAGTTTCTGTAAAACCGAAGGGCGTTGGCCACTGCAAGTAACTTTAGGCGGCGGGCGCCGTGCGCGCGCGAGCGACCGTTGTGAAAGAAAGGCTTCGCGTGTCTTTCCAAATTAATTCACGCCGTTCAAAGATTGAACTGGGCGTGTCATTTTCAAAACTTTGAGGCTGTCCCCTGGGTATATTAACAATGACAGCAACACGAAAATAGAGATTCTACCTTTACTATTTCATTGCCACCACCAGATGCAACATTTCGCAGTGCTGTGAAGACACCGTTTTTATCATCGATCTAGATATTGCACCGGTGAAATATACGCCTGGAGTACCTTGCAGTTGTAAGATTTAATGTTCTGGAGTATTCAGAGATGCTTCTTTCAGATGCGTTCTCGTCTTCGTCTGCCCGTTGACCACGGCCTAGTGTTGGCCGCGTGGCCAACGCTGCGTGGCATACGGAGACTGCAACGCTTGGCGTGGAGTTCTTTGGTTCTAAGATTCGCGAGCGCACATGTTCAAAACTACATTACATAATTGGCATCAATGATGGATTCTGATGGAAAGTGGATTATTTTCTAGAGATTGATGACCCGATTCCGTCTATAACCTGCATTCGCGGGGTCCCTTATATCTCTGTAAAACCTAGATAAACATCTTGACGAACCTTCTGAGGTCAAACCGTCCAGAAAGACTCCACTGGCCCATTTAATAATGGGGAGCGCCTGCAAGTTATTTCGTGCCATCGTTCAACGTATGATACCTTCAGTTCATTAATTACAAAATTCAGGCAGAATTATCTCGCGGTAGCTTGAAGCCTCTTTTCAGTGAAGGAAGGGAAATATAAAAAATGTATTAACAAAAAGCATTCCCTCATTAAAAGTGGATCATCTCCGGCGATTTTTTAGGGGCCCTTTGACTACCGGGGTGCCTTTTGCCAACCCTGCGCCCGTCCCCCCCCCCCCCCACCCAAACTTGCCGAAGCTCCGGCGGCGCGCCTGGTGGCGTTGGAAACAAAACGACGGGTAACCGGCGACCATGCGGTGCATTAGCGCCCTCGGGCTATGGTGGCCAGCTTCGGCCGGAGACAACAACGAAGAAAAAGCTTTTATCTGGGCACCATCGTGTTCCGCAGTTGGCGATGGTTAAAACTAACGAGACGTGAAACAGATGCTTTGACCAGAAAGGTCAGGTTCTGGGGCTGGGCTACTCTCATATTACGATTGTAAACATAGCTCAGCAGTCGCACGTCGCCCGGCACTGAAATTGCGAGAAGTTCGGGATGAGAACAGGGGCTTATTTCCACAAAATGACTTGGCTGGGGAGGGGGCTGAGCAGTGAGAAACAATGAAGTGGACAAACAAACATGCAAACAGATGTGCAAACCAACAAAGCGGGTTCTTGCCGGGTTCAGACCACATTCTTCTCAAAGTTAGGGGGGGGGGACTGGACACCAAGTTGGGGAGAAGGGTCCGGACTCGCGCCCTCGCAACTGAATAGGAAAATACACCCCTGCATGCAAATCCTACAAAATAATGCTTCCTTTGAAGCTCGCATGCTGAAAATGAGGAAGTGAGGACAGTGATCAGGATGAGGACCGCTGGCAATGGCCGACACGGCGTTTCAAATATAACGTACAGGCGTTGATGAATGGTGTCACTGTCAGTCCCGTTCATATGCGCATCATTATTAAAGTCTCAACTAAAAAGCCACAATGCAAACTCTACCATTTACTGCACTATCCGAGACTTTGCACTGTTTCATTTACTATTACTATTGTCATATGCTTAAGTGGCTTGAGACGCACTCAGGCAAATCGCTGGGCGGAATAACAGCGTGTCCTCGGCGCAGCATTGCCTGCCTACTTCTGCACGCTTTGAAGAGCTCGAGGCCTTCTTACATAAAGATGCACTCAAAGATTTGCCGTCTCGTCGAGGACAACCGAGTCGAACAAGGCGTTCACTGGGCCGGGAAACTGAGCTGCTTCTCTTCAGTTTGGGTTGGCTCCAGGATGGCGGACGTGCCGTCTGCGTCTGACACCGAACAGGCCCTCAGCGCGCGCGCACCGCGTGTGTGCGGCGCCCCGTTCACTCCGTGCCCATCTGCGATCCCGCCACTGTTGGAGGCGCCGCGGCGGTTAGGTGCATCGCAGGTTCCCGGCTCAGGCGGTACCACCGTCATGAGGTCAAAAATAACTTTCTCGGCGGTGGGAACTCATCCAATAACTTTCACAGCGGTGGGGCCTCCTCCAATAACTTTCTCTGCGGTGGGGCTTCATCCAGCCCGCGCTATAAACAGTCCGATCGCGAAGAACCCTGCATGACGCTAGAATAGCAGCCGCGATGGCCGATTTGGTCACTTTTGATCTAGACTGCTGTGGCCAGGCTGAGCGGACGCATTGTTGACACCCAACTCGGAAACTAATAGAATAGATGGACTACTTTCAACGTCCTGTGCCAGCAGCACTACGCACTTCGTCTTGGTCTCTACACAAAGGCGGTCTTGCTCAACGCTGCCACGAATGTCACCGATAACATCGATAGAGGTAAGGAGCTGACTGTTTGCTAGCGGCGGCACCTTTGAGGCGACTGGCAGTGTCAAGCATCGTCCAAATGGCATGGTAAGACGTGCGACACCCAGTGATTCGAGGCATGGGTCCATGTTCGGAGTCGATCCGTGACGGAGCAAGGACCTTGAAGGTCACGCTTCGCGAGATCTAGGGCTCGAGCCTGGACGCGGTCTTCATTTGGTGTTTAGAAATGAGCTGCCTCAACACGTTTACACGGACAGATCATCTACGTTGATGACACTCAGCTCCCTAACGTCTAAATACTTTCAAACATTCGGGACCTTAAAATTTGTATGGATGAAAACATGGCAGGTAGCAGTCAAATGGTTTGCTTAGATCCGTCCCCGAATGTATAATTCCAAAACATAATTGGTTTTAACTACGTTGTACTGGCTAAGCACCGACCCATCATTCGCGGTAGCATTGGAAAATGACGAAGTCAAACCCCCTACAAGGTGTCAAGATCCGGGGTGTCGCTATGGAGACATAGCCCACAGATCGGCCGGTGTCTCACCTGGAAGAAACTCATCTCCATTATCATGTACCGCTCTTACGTGATCTCCATCGCGATGGCTGGAATGCATCACCGTATGCCAGTGGAAATGAAATGAAGGATAGAGGTGCTGAAATGCAATAAAGTTCTGACAAATGCGCTAACATATAGACGTTAGAGGCTACGGATACGTTATGGACGGCTTTGGGGGCTGATTCTTCTACGAAGCAAACTATAGGAGTCCAGAAGATGTTGCATTTCGGCGCCCGTGTCGTCCTTCGCTTGGTCCGCCGCGGTACTGTATACCTCCTGCCGTCCTCGGGGTAAGCTGGTCGGGTGTTGACGAAAGGACGGCTGAGCCGGACGTCATGATCTCGCGGGGCGTCGCCTCGGCAGCCCCCGTGTCCGTGCCTCCGCATGAGCGGAGGGTCAGCCGCTCCCCCGTGTCACACTCACACTCTCGACAGCCTCCCCGTGTCGGTGCCGCCGCATGAGCGGAGGGTCAGCCGTCCCTCCGTGTCAGACTCGGAGGCCAACTCGTGACCACTCGCGCTGCAGCTGACCAGCTACCGTAGCTACCGCGAGTTCGCGCCGGGCTTACGTGTGGATCCCGTTTGTTATGGGAGTACCGGCAGCGTGGCGGTTAAGATCCGCGTCCAGTAAACAGGAGGTACGGGGCTGCACTCGGCGCGGAGCCCGCCCTTCCAGTCAGGGTGAAGGGCACACCCCAGTGACGACAACGGCATCGCGCAGTGAGCCAATGGAATGTGTCGGCATAAGAACTGTGCTTGTCACCCGCGACTGGTGCCGCGGGACTCACAGCCACCAATAGTTCATAATTAGTTTTGATTAGGTTTTGAATCCTCATTCGGATCAGCCATGATACCATGTCAAATAGTGGCATCGCATGTAATTCTTTCTCAATTCATAACGCACACACCAATAAATGTATATGTATATATGTATATATATATATATATATATATATATATATATATATATATATATATATATATATATATACATTCAGGATTGACTTGCCATTCATATTTCGGACCCACATCGCTCCAAGCCATAGATACTGTTCACAGCTCGCGATCATAAAGGTGCAAAAGAACTGCTTGATGCCCCATGGTTATCTCTCAACGCATGCATGTGATCATATATCATAATTCATGACCAGTCTAATGTCTTGCAGTGAATAATGCACCTTCCACTATTTTGTTTTTCCTCCTACAGCCGTCCGCACGTATCACATCTAGCGAGAAGTGGACAACCACCCACCACTGACAATTGCTGTTTAGCGTTTTAACGAGAAAAAATAGTTATCGACTGGGTATATCAGTTGATGGCACTTGCCCATCCTCGATTCGCCACCTGCACCGAAGGAAAATAATGGATAGGGGTAGTCGTTTCCTGTAATTTTTTCTCCCACCTATAAGATGCAATCCATCTTTAAAAGTCTTTACAATGAGACAAAGGAATGCCGTTTTCTTTCCGTGCATTGCTGTAAATATTGCCTGAAGATAACTTCGCTTAACCAGTGGGTAGGTACCTGCCTTCTGGATAATGAAGGTCGGTTGTTTGCAACATAAAAATGCATTTGTCTTAACACTTGGACCTGAGAGTTTTCCCGCTCAAACCACGCAAAACGTGTGTGTGCTTTGCGTCACCTGACCGTCGTGAACCAAATCGTTGTTTACGAAGAAATTTTCGTGCGCATTTGCTACTGACATCAGTGCACGTGGCCCAAATTACGGCTTCTCTGTAGGCGTCTGGAATGTTTTCGCCAGAATTCGACGAAACTGCCCACGAGCCCACCGCCTAGCTGCCCCGTCGGCCCAGCCCTGCTGGGGAAGGCCTATTTAAACAAACTTCTACGAACACAGCCCGGGTCAGCCCAATCTAGACGCTGCCGCCATCTGTAAGTCAGGTCCAAAACTATCCACCCATGGCCGGTCGAACGGCCTTTGCTGCCAGCTTAGAATTTTTGCACGGATTATCTTAGGTCAACATCGAAATCGTTTTGTGGAAGCATTAAGTCAGTATGCAAAGACGGCTTCTAGAATACTGAGGCACCATTTTCATTTTGATATTGAACTCGCCCGTTGTGAGTACATGAAGTGATGAAGTGCATTTCGACACCGAGGGATATTCGGAGGGCACACACATTCATGCATTCAAAAAGGAAAAACCTGGCCAAGATGGCCATGGCCAAACCTGGCCAAGAAAAAACAAGATCCGTAATGTACAGAACCAAGCGCCAACTAGGCAGTCACGCGTCGATTGTAGTTTAGATAACACATCGAGCACGCTTCGAATGCTACCCATGGGTTTAGGAACAAGGGGGCAGGCGGGCCATGCTCCCACTTTTCAAGGTGAAGAGCCAGCAATGTTAAATGGTCCCCACTTTTTCAAATTTAGGTTGCGTTTGCTTACTTTTTTACTACCTTGAGCATGCATGCCAATTTACCAAATTCGCCAGCCATCTTCCTCAAAATGCGTAATCTTTTTCGCTTGCTCACTGGCCATCGCTCAGTGTCAGTCACGGTGACTTAGCCGCATGGTCCCGCGCGTGGAGGCTGTAACGCTGGGCATCGAGGCCGTTGTTGCCAAGATTTGCGACCGCGCGTGCTCAAAATCATGTTTCATAATTTTTCTCGGGGATCAGTTCTGATTAAATGTTGGACATGTTAAGGCGATCATGGGTCAACCATGCCAATGCAAATTTTTGACCCCATATCATCTATCTACGTTCAGGGGGTCCTCAATATCTGTGAACAACACAGAACAAATATGGAACTGGAGTCTATGTGATAATTTTTGGACCTCATGCGGCGATGTTGTTGTGTCAATGAGGGTTCCTGTGCTGATCCGGGGCCAACTGCGTGGGTCATGTCTCCCGCGTCAGGGGAGACCTGACGATGGGATTTTGACGAGACTTGACGAGAAAAATGTGATATTATGCATCCCTCTAAGGGCCTCCAGATCGACCAGGGGATCATGTTGCGTGTCGCCAGAATGGCAGCTGGAATACACCCCGCGATGGGGCGGATTGGCCTTTCAGTCCATGAGCGGGAACAGCAGTGTGAACAGCAACACCTGACCCTAGTGTTCTTCTCAAGGAGCCTGTTGCCCGGAAGGAAATAAGGGATTTCATTATTGTTGAAAAGAGTATGTGATGAGTTCAAAAATGAGTTCAAAAACTAACAAGGCCATCATATGTTCGTCTGAGAGCGTTCATTCTTTTGCAGAATCGATTAGCAACACAAATTACATCAAAAGATTCGAGCATGCACGTCCGCAATCTCGGGAATAAGGACAGCGACGACCTAAGTTGCAGCTTCCGTACAGCCGAACGGCGTTGGCCACTGCAAGTGACACCAGTGGCGGGCGCGGTGTTAATCTGTAACAGTTACAGCAACCCGAAAAATAGAGATTCTACCCTCACTCTTCCAGTTTCACCACCAGATTCCAGCACCAATTCGCGGTACTACAAGGACCAATCCGTTTTTTCATCAATCTAAAAATCGCAAAGGTTAAATATACTCTTTTAGCTCTTGAATGCGACATTTGATGTTCTTAAGCCTTCAAAGATACTTCTTTCAGAAGCGTTATCATTTTCGTCCACCCGTTAGCCACGGCTCAGTGTTTGCCGCTGGGCCAACTTTGCGCGGCCTACGGAGACTGCAATGCCTGACGTAGAGGCTTTTGATGCTAAGATTTGTGAGCGCACATGTTCAAAACCACGTTACATGAGTTTTATCTCTAATCGAAGTAATTTTTCTAGGGTACTTCCTTCGGTAGCGTCATCATTTTTCTCCACCCGTCGGCTGCCGCTCAACGTGAACCACGGGCTGGCGCCGTTCGACCGGTGGAGACTGCAACGCCTGGCGTCGAAGATTTTGTTGCTTAGATTTGCGAGCGCGTATGTTCAGAACTATTATTTGGATCACTAATCGATTCTGACTGGAAAATGCAAAATTTCAGAAAATGTCTTAGCATGGCTCAGCCATGTTAAGACAATGTTGACCGAGTTCCATCCACTCTCTACCTTAGTGAGCTCCTTAATATCTTTGTTAAACCAGGATAAAGAATGTCGATAATGCTTCTGAATCTTATCGGTTTAGAAGGAGTTCACTGAAGAATTGTAAATCAAGAGCACTGATGATTTATTCCAGTCGTTCAATGCCTGAGTTCTGCAGTTCATTAACTTCAAAATGCAAACAGCACTGATCTTGCGGCAGCGCCTGGTTTCTGTTAAGGTAAAACTAACAATAAGACGAAGAAAACCAAGTCCCTTGTTTCCAGATTAACTGTATACGACGATTCTTTTGGAGGGGGGAAGCCATCATCAGAGCGCTTTTTTCAACCCTGTGCGCACTTGGTAAGGCTCTGGCTACGCCCGTGCCTACATACAAAAGTAGATTAAGACGGCTATGTTGAATGAGGGGCAATTGAATGTCCGTTGGACCAACTCATGCCTAAGGCAGGTAGCTTTTCGAAGTTTTGTCGTCGGTGGTATTGTGTAAGGGAAGATAATTTTAAAAAAATTATTGCACGTGTCCAGTATATGTTTTACACACCAATAAGTAGCAATGCTGATCGATGAATATGCAGCAAAGCAGCCATACGATCAGCTCCCAGTCAGCCCTGCGGAGAACAACCGGGTCAGGACAGTGGCCGCCGACGGCGGACGAGAGCAGGGCTCAGATAAGGAATATATGACAGAAGGACCTGTATTCTGACTTTAAATAACGTAATTACGTTTACGAACATTTGCGTCACGAACGTTTGCAGATACGAACATAAACAAATGCAAACGTCTTCGATACAAACATCTTGGATACGAACATCTTGGTTACGGACGTTTTCGAAACGAACTTTTGCGCATGCTTACATAGCCACTTACAAGCATCTGGGTTACGAATATCTAGCTGTCTAAAAGACCCGCGCATTTTCCAGTATGTGGACGTTTGCTATGAACATTCGCGAACGTGATTAGCGTTACGTGCATTGTCATGTAATCGTTAGAATTTATAGGTGGATGTCTCTTTTTCTTGTGACATTGTAACAGTGTACGTAAAATATTGTCAATTCTTAAATACTTTTATCATGGTTGACAGAACAAATGTTAACTATTCCGAATTTATTCACCTAATCAATGCATTGGTAGCCAGACATGAAAAGCCCAAACACGGTTGATATTCCCGGAATGAAGTTCCAGTGTACCACGAGTCAAGGAATTCACCAGGAGGCTCAGCCATTAATAATAAGTAAATTGGCCGGAGGGAGTTTGATAATTCACTGTCTAAGTTAAGTGAAAGAACCAGTGGAACCCAGGATCCCAGGCGTCGTTTTACCGACATGACCAGTGGAATCCAGGAACCAAAATTGTGAACCACGCAGGCGCTATGGTAACCAGCTTCTCGAACCAGCGACACGACACACGGCAACGGCACACGGCAACAGTCCATCGTTCGAAACATCGATGGGCTATGCCACCCCCCATAAGGAAAATTTTGCCTCATGAAATAGGCAGGGCGCCAGAAGCCCATGGAAAAACGGGTCCCGCCATTAAGCTGTAATGCTCACGTAACTAACTGGGATACGCCGTCACTGGCGATCCCGCTGAGATGCATATTGTGGTTTAGTTTGGATTCGAGCTCTTTAACCGAATAATGACCATTTCAGGGATGTGGCGGGATGAAGGGGGGTGGATAATAACCTGACAAAACTACGTGGACCCGAATCCTCCGCCGAGACCCGCACCAGGACCCCTCATTGGGATATGTGCTCGGCGCTCAGGTGGGGCTCCCATCAGGAGCACTTAATCCCACCCATGGCTGGCGCATACAGCTTGCACTGGATGAGAGGAACGTCGCGAGGATGCAGGATGAAGTGAGAATGGGAAGACAGGGGCGGGTGAAGTGCACATTTTGTTTGGTTCGGACGAGAGCTCTTTCGGCCAAAAAAGGTCATTTCATAACCATGGGTTGAAGGAGGGTGAATAATGGTGGGGCAAAACTACGTTCTCCTGAGACGCGTTTGCTGAAAATTCGCCTGCACAAGGACGCCTGAACCTGGACGCCTGGGCTATGCGCCACCGCTCGGACGGACCCCGCCAGGAAATCTCGTCCATTCATGGCTGGCGCACGCTGTTTGCCATGGAAAAAAGGGGTGCCTTGGGCATGCGGAGAGCACTGCATGAGAAGAGAATGGCAGATGATGCACTCGACAGTCCAAGGCAAGGCCATACAGCAATAATGCTTTATCCAATGTCCGGGGCCCCACTCCCGTCAGATCCGCGCACATTTATCGCACGCGCGACCGCCTGTGAGCGTCACGCATAATCCTCGCGTAGTGTAAGAAAACTAGTTTCAGCAAAAACATCATATTAATGGTATCCAAATTCGTTTCCGCGAGAATCCTGGAACACAGGCGTCGTCTATCGAATTGAATTTCGCCTAAACACAGCCCGAGTGCCGTTTTATATTACGGTTTTTGGCAGTGCTGCCAAAATGTCTGCTCCCTTCGTGTTTTCGCAGATGCAATTTTACCCGATGGTGCCAATCTGGCGCGGCCGGCCGTTGAGAAAGGTAATTGACGAAATAACTTTTCATCTAGCTCAGAAAATTTTGAGAACTGTTCGGGCGCTGAATTTATGAATTCGCACCATGAGAGAGGGATGGCATTATTTGTTAAATGGGCGCGATGCGCGATAGGTGGATGTATTTCAGTCCGTAAGCATAAATACGAGTTTCTTGCATACGCACCCGAGACCCACAACTCAGGACATTGCTGATTTGCTTCGGTTTTTTCTGTTTTTATGGTCAGCAATTGGATGCTGAAGCGTCATAATGCCCAGTTTGTCCCTAATTCCTGACAGTGCCGTTTCTGATATGTTGTTGCTGACCTGTAATAGATATTTCTATGTGGTTTTCTGCCCAATATTTTTGCACAGGAGATTGCTTGGCATTCAAGAGTGTGCTCAGGCTGTTAAGTTATCCTGTCTCATTATCTCAGTGTGTGTCTGACCTTTGATATGCACCCAACTTCATGAATAATTGACTACTGATGGTTTTTGGTCATCTGAGGTGCTCAGCTTTGAGTGTCTGACCTTTGATGTACACCCAGCTTCATGAATAATTAACTACTGATGGTTTTTAGGTCATCTGGGGTGCTCAACTTTGATTGGTGCTATCAAAGGCTGATGACCACCATTGCTGAAAGTTGCACCACTCTGATACATCATATCCATTATAAATGATTGTGCAGTTGGTGCACTAATGGTTGTGTGCTTGAGTAATGAAAATGTTTACTTTTGTCAAAGACCAAACTGAAAATTCATCCATTTTTATCAAGCCAGAATAGCACATACCTTATCATGCTTTCAAATGCTTTACTTATTGATTGCACTACTGTGCTTCTTCACTTCACCTATGACCCAGTTCCAGTCAGATACTAAGCCTTCAGTTACAGATCTAAGATAAAAATACATGAGCATAGCTTGGATTTTTCCAGCTGCAGATGCAGGCATAGTTGTCATGTAATATATAAGCAGTAGTCCTATTCTACAGCAGGGCAAATGCTTCAGTATAGCCAGATCAGTATAGCCAGATCATCATCAGTATAGCCCTATACTAGATCAGTATAGCCAGATCATCATCATACAATAACCTGTAAGAACTGCATGGTAAAGCATAAGGAAGATGTAAACATAGAGTATATCCTCTCATGATAAGGTCCCATGATTGCTCTGGCAGTTGTGGTGGACAATGGCTGGCATTGTGCAAGTTTTTTCACAGTTAAGATGATGTGACAATACTCCTTTGTAGTCAATGCCACAGTTATGTGTCAAAAAGCAGTGTTTAAGTGCTGACAGTTTCAGTGTGAAAGTGGATAGTCCTTACCCTAAGTGCAGCATGGTCTTGCCTTCACTGGAGGACAGGTCCTCCTTCCGCTTTGTGGGCTTTGCCATTCAATCTGGTTTCACACCAATATGCCCACATTTAAATACAACAAATAAATGGATGCATGCACATAGTTATGTTAGCTTCTAGTGTGTGTGTGTGTGGTGGGGGGGGGGGGGGGGGCAAGGCCGGAGCCCCAATCTCAGGAATTGCATCACTGTCAAGGTGATGAGTGGAAAATAATTGAAAATGACCATCCCAGACTTGGTAGAACTTCTGGTACATCTGCCTGTTTGTTTTTTAACCTGCTCTACCTCACACTTCAATGTGAAGCCAGCAACTGTGTGCCACACTGATTTCCTCATGACTTTTACACAAACCTGCTGTGCACATATGTGTCTTTGTGCCTGGCTTAGACTGGTACACTAACCCAGCCAAGACTGATGTTTAATGCTGAAATGGCTTTGAAACTGCCAACCTGTATATTCAAAGTTTTTAGTGGCTGATTTGTCATAGTTTTCACTACATTTGGGACATTTTGGAACCTGTACATGGCATAGGTCATGACAAGGTTACCTCATTGTAGTGATTATTTTAGCAGGATTTTGTGTTTAGACACTCAATGAGATATGGTTGTGGTGGGCCTTGCTCTGTAAGGGAACTCATGTGAAAGTTTTATGCATTTGTTGCCCCATCACACAGTTTCATCATCATTGGCTTGTTTTTATAAACACAAAGCAATGTTGGTAAGAGCTGACATATTTTCCTGCACCACGGTGCTTCTGCCGCGCGGCCATGCGACCCTCGTCTCGTCTGGAGCCGTGAGCGTGAGCGTGACCCTGACCTTGACCGTGTGGCGGTGGGCGGCAGGCGGCGGCGCCGGCGGACGCGGGCTAGCGATGGCCTCGTGGGAGGCGGCGGCCGAGCAGCTGCGGCTGAATGGCGAGCTGGTGCCCGTGCCGCCGGCCATCTGCGAGCGGCGGCCTGCCTTCGACGCCGTGCTCAGCCAGACCGCCTGGGACGCGCTCTCGGAGCCGCAGCGCCGGCACCTGCGGGTACGCGCCCCCCCCCCCCCCCCCCGCGGGCGCCGGAGGCCCTCGCCGAGCCGCAGAGGGAGTGGGCCCGGGAGCAGCGGGGCGGCTGCATACGGTGGAGATGTGCTGGAGCACTGTCTGTGTCCGTGCGGCCAGAGCCAGCGGCGGGCTCAACGATTTGGCCTTCTGGTGTTGGGTGTGTAATCTGCCGTGCCGCTGCTTACTACCGTTTGTCTTGTAGCTAATACCAGCCAGCAGCAGCAGTGAACATTGGAGACCCGCGCAGGCTTTCTTTGAGCGTAGCTGAAATAAGTATTGTCCCACAGACCTTCCTGCCGACATTTTCCGGGGATGACGCCGGCAAGGAGCAGGACGAGACGGTGCGTCGCCTGTTCGCTGGCGAGAACTTCCAGTTCGGCAACCCGCTGGACCAGTTCTTCCGCAGTCTGCACGACGGCCACCTGACGGACGAGATCCACTCGCTGCGCCGCCTCACCGCCGAGACTCAGGCGCACGACGCCAAGTGAGGGCCGCACGTGACGCCAGGCCGGGCCAGCAGCCAGCCCTGAGCTGACAGCTGTCATTAGGCTTCACAGGCTGTGTGTGTGCTTTTAGTGCCAGCTGACTGAGAAGTTGGTGCAGAATGTGTTTCTGTTGGTGGCACCATCCGTGTGGTCAAATCCGTATCTTAAGCTATCAGAGTGACGGCCTGGCTCACAAGGTAACGCCAGTGAAGCTGCTTTTGGTTCGCACAATGATCTCTGCCAAGCCAACATCTGTGTTGTGTGGGCTGTGGTCCTCATGGTGGACTGTACATGGTGTTTGTGTTGACATGCTGCAGGGTATGGAGGCAGACGTATATGGACGACCTGCTGAAGGAGCTGGTGACCAAGAGGAAACTTTATATGGATGCTGCTGTCAAGACTCCGCCAGATGTACCCATTTCCCTGCCACCAACCAAGAAAAAGGTATGTACCCATACCATAAATATTTCATGTGAACAGTAGTTGTGTTATACCTTTTCCTTGTCTCATGTTTTGTCATGCTGTGTGTAATGCTACACAGATTTTCACTTGTTGGTCTATGTCATGGATTATTATGTGAAAAGGCACTCCACAAGTTTTATGTCAAGTTTTGCATAGCTATTGCCCACTGAGACAGTTATCTCAGTGGATTTAGACAATTTTCAGTGTTTCTCAAGTGTCCGCTGACGTGCCGTTCCGCTCGCCAGAGTCGGCGCCGTCTGCTGGAGCAGCGCGCCAGGAAGCGGTACTTCCAGGAGCTGGAGCTGGCGCGCCAGGTGGCCGGCTGTGGCGCCGCCGAGCTGTCGCCCGACGAGAACTACCCCGGTCAGTGGCCCGCCGCCCGCCGGCGACCCGGGAGGCCTCGCACCCCGCTGCGGGTGCCGGGTCCGCCTTCGATGCTGCAGCGGACGGGTGGTCTGTCTGTGAACCTCAGGGGTCACTGCTTAGTGGGGCACCTTGAGGCTGGTCCCCGAGTCCAAAGATGCGGGAGGCTGTGCTTAAACCCAGCGGCGGGTGAGTCGAGCTTCAGGTCAGCTGGTGGTGCTAAACAGATTATAAGGTGGCCTCGCACGCACACAACACGTACGCACGCACGCACGCACGCACGCACGCACGCACGCACGCACGCACGCGCGCGCCGGCCGTCGCCTTGTCCAGCGACGAGCTGCTCTTGTGAGGACCCGCCGTGCGACTGCTGTGTCCGATAGGTGGAGACGTTCAAGCAAAGATAATCAGGATGAGAAACTGTGACAAACCTTGGGTCAATGCTGCGCTAGGGAGAGAGATGAGGAGAAGAGACAGACTTTTCAGACTTGCTCAGAGGCGTATGACTGGTGACCACTGGGACCGTTGGCGACAACAAAGAAATTTTGCCACATGCATGGACAGAACACTTAACAACCACTTGCAACATCAAGTAAACAACTTGCATGCAAAGCAAAACCCACACAAGTACCACCATATTTTAAACAAATGATAGGACGCACACGAGCTGAGACAGTGCCACCACTCATAGGACATGATTCAACCCTATCGACCCCATTCAACACTATTGACTTAGATAAAGCTAACCTACTAGGTGACTTTCTTGCCAGACAGTCACAACTCGCAACTGACGAGCTTCCTGTCCCCGAGACCGCGCTTGTGGATCCACCACCCACGTTCGACAGCATAAACATTACAGAGGATGAAGTACTGAGCACACTCAACTCTCGGTCCAAACAAAGCATGCGGTTCTGACAATCTCTCAGCGAAAATATCACAAATGACTGCCATGTTGGTAAAGACTCCACTCACTAAACTGTTCAACATGTCACTAAGCCAAGGTATTTTTCCCTTCCACCGGGAAAGAAGCAAATGTTCATCCCATTTTGAAAAACAAGGGGTCAAGCTCGGGTCCTGCTAACTACAGACCAATCAGTTTACTTCCTTGTGTGTCGAAATTTTTGAAAGAATTATCTTTAAAGGTATCTATCAACACCAATTGAGAATGGGCTGCTCTCTGAGAAACAAAGTTGATACCGTCCAAAACGTAGCACACAAATTCAGCTGGTATATTTAATTAACAATCTTTATACAGCTTTGGACCGAGGCAATGACTTTACAGCCATTTACTTGGACATTAGTAAATATTCTGACAAGATATGGCATGAGGGCCTCCTACTCAAGTGCAAGAACTATTGTAGTTTGTCAGGAACTCTCCCAAATTGGCCAGAATCGTATCTCTCAGACCGTAAGTAGATAGTTAAGGTAGGCAACAGTTTCAGCACGCCTTGGACCATACATGCTGGATGCCCGCAGGGGTCTGTTCTGGGGCCTGTCCTTGCGTTTATATATCTGAACGGCCTGGCCGACAAAACTGACAATGACGTATTGTTCTTTGCCGATGACACTACACTGTACACAGCTTACTCACACGACCCAGTTATCGTACAAGCGGCACTTCAAACACGATTTACATATGATGCAAGAGTTCGGCAAAGACTGGCTCATCACGTTCAACGCCAGGAAAGCAATTCAACAAACATTCACCAACAGAAACACACGTAACACTCCGCAACTGGCATTTGATGGCGAACTAATTCCTTCCGTTACAAGCCACAAACACCTTGGCCTGACGATATCTACTGATTTTCACTTTCATCAGCACGGTAATGACACCATCTCCAAAATCAGTAGAGCCTTTGGGCCTCTCTACCCACTATCGCGACTTCCGCCTCGGCGTATTCTTAACGGCATATATACGACTTACATTCTTCCTTTGTTTGATTATTGTTCAAATCGATATGATATGCCGTGTGGCCGCACCTCCGGTGTGTCAGAGCTTTGGATCCAGGCATGGTAACATCCCAAATACTGGGCTGAGGTTGGGAATGTCAGATCTTAATGCCCACCTGTTCGAAATTCAAAATCCAACTACACCTAGTCCCTCTTGCTTGTGTGGCTATCTATTTGAAGACCCTAAACACTTTGTATTAAGCTGTCCTCGCTACCATGAAATCCGAATTTCGTTGTTATGTAAAACAGATCGTATCATTCCAAACTTTTCTGGCCTCACTCACAACGACCGACGAAATATCTATCCCAGAGGTAACGGTTTACAAGATCACAATGGCCAGCAGATAGCAAAGACTTTCCAAACAGTTATTTTCCAGTGGTTCCCAAACGATTCACTTAACTTCCAGCGGGCGCGGGCAGCAGACGGGCCACTGGGTGGCGTTGCCGGGCCGGGCGTCCGCCGCCGGCCCGGGACGGCTATATGTGTAGACCGGAGTGGCGGCGGGCGCCTGGCCCGTGTCGGCTTACAGATCGGGCGAGTGGGCGGTGGGTCGTGGGTTCCCTGGCGGCGATGACCGTATCTTGTTATTGTTGAGAGAAGCGCTCAGATTTAAGCGTTCTGCTTACATCCCCAATCCACTCATCATGCACTGCTTCAGGCCCATAATGGAAAATAAACATCAAATCAGATCATTTGATCCTGTCCACCTTGCTGGGAGGCAGCCCTGACCACAGCGCCGTCCGTCGGCCGGTAGCGCTCAGTGGCCCACCAATGGCGCCGTGTCCTGCTGCGACAGAGCGGGTGATGTCCTCCGCCTGCCGCTGACGTCCGCCGTTCCCCCTCCCCGCCACCCGCAGAGGGTCCTCCGGCAGCACTCACGCGCAAGCAGCAGCGCCACCTAGCCAAGCTGGAGGCGTCGCTGGGCAGCGAGCACGTGCTGGTGGCGGCCACCGGCAGTCGGCAGGCGCAGCGCGGCCTGCACCTGGGCGACCACGCCTCGGCCGAGGCCAACCCGTACCAGGTGTCGGAGGCGCGCTTCGCCCAGCTGCTGGCGCGTCACCGGCGCCGGCGCGCCCGCGGACAGGTCAGTGGCAGCGGTGGGGCGCGGCGACGGCGGCGGTGTGATGGCGGGGAAAATTCGCCTGGGGGCTGGTTCGGCATTGGTTTCGTGCTGCGTCCCTTGCTTGCGCGCACGGAGCGTGCGTGCGTACGTGCACACAACGTGCAACGTGCGCACAGGCGCCCGCAGGTCTTGTGATCAGAAATGTGTCAATGGGTGCCGCCCCTCCCAATGCTTACCACCTGAGCGAGGCACGCCTGTCGCGGCGGTGCGCTGTCTGGCCTCCCGTGCTCACGCCCCTGTGGTGCGCCAGGTGCCGCCGGCCGGCGCCGGCGCTCGCGACCGCCAGCGCCTCGAGCTGCAGAGCCTGCTGAAGCGCTCGCCGCCGTCCCGCTCCACCGACTCGGACTCGGAACCGGAGCCGCCGCCCGCCATCAAATCGGAGCCGCGCGCCAGTCCGCCGCCGCCGCCGCCGCCGCCGCCACCTCCGCCCGCTCCGGCGGCGGCGGCGGCGGCGGCGGCGGCGGCGGCCGGCTGGCAGGCGGCGGCGCTCGGTCAGCAGACGCACGCCAGCTTCTTCTCGCTGCTGCGCGACGTGTTCTGCTCGGACCCGGACGACCGGCTGGCCGAGCGCGATGTGTACGGCGCCGTGCGCAGCTGGCAGGCGTCGCCCATATCGCCGCTGAACGACTGGTACCAGCGCGAGCCCAGCTGGGTGGACGCGCTCGCCTCGGCGCTGGCCTTCCTCTCCGGCGAGGTTCGAGGTGAGGCGCCACGCCCCAGGCAGAAGGCTGTTCTCTCCTCCTCCCTGGACAGGAGGCTCCGGTCGCGTGATATGGGGGGGGGGGGGGGAGGTTTCTTTCCTTGGGAAGACGGACCCGCTTGGGGAAGTTATGAGGTGCCCTCGGGGAGGCGAGAAGTTAGCAGAAACAGTGCGCCCCGGTCTGGCAGAGCGACGAGAGTCTCCCTCGGGGAGAGTGAGTCGCCGATCGGGAGAGGGGGAGGGGGGGGGGGAGGGTGGGAGATGGTAAGTCGTGCTCATGGGCAGAGGGGAAGACTCTGCCGCTAGATGGAGAGGCCTATCTCTGCCCCTCGGGCGACTTCAGCCGTGGTTGGGGAGAGGCGCCACCCCTCTCAGGGGAGCTGGCTCGGGCTGCGTGGCCTGCGGCGCACCGCCTGACCGGCGGGACGTGGGATGTGGCTTAGGAGCCGACGACCATCACAGAGCGGACTTTGATCCCTAGGCTGGCTGTTCGCTGAAGTGAGATCAGCTCGTGATTCAGGCTGGATCGTGCCACCCCCACATAGTCCCAGCCACAATCTGGAGGACGTCAGGAACCTGGCGGTGCTGTGCGTCAGATCGCGGCGCCCACCCGCTCCACTCTATGCGCGTCATGTTCTGCCTCACCTCACCTGATCGTGCTATCCCCACATAGTCCCAGCCACAATCTGGAGGGCATCAGGAACCTGGCGGTGCTGGGCGTCAGACCGCGGCGCCCACCCGCTCCACTCTATGCGCATCACGTTCTGCCTCACCTGTGTCTTCCTCCTGCCCGGCGTGGCCGCTAGAGCCTGACGTCTACGCTCCGGCCACTCGTTGGCAGAGCTGCAGTCGCAGATAAACTTGGTGCCGTTCCTGGACCACAGCCGGGAGGCGGGCGTGTACCAGTGGATCGGCGCCGGCCGGGACTCCGACATCCATCTGGAGTCGCTCTGCGCCTACTGGATACAGAGGAAGTCAGTGTGGCGTCCGCCGGCGCCGGCGCTCCAGCACCGAATCGTGTCCGTCTATCATGTTGGCTTTTGTCAGCTCTCGGATTGTATGCATCTAATTATTTATGCTTGGCTTGCGTTCCGTTCCGTTTGTTGGTCGTGCCCAACGTTTGCCGTCGTTTTGCCCCATGACCAAATACAGCGTTCGCCGTGGCGTGCTGAACCCTAATGCCTTCTTTGCCGTAGTATTTTTATTTATAGTCAAGATGCACAGTAAGTTCCCGTGGGGAGCCGTTGCGTTGTGCACGGAGTCGCCATCCTCGTGGCGACGGTGGCGACCGTGCCGTCCGTATGGCACCTGACCTTGCGCCGTCGCAGGGACACAATCATCAAGCCGGAGCCGCCGGCGGTGGACACGACGGGCCCCGTGCCGCCGCCGCTGCACCCCACCACGTGGGTGGTGCAGCCCAGCCTGCCCGCGGAGAAGGACGAGTACAGGAGACAGGTGGGTATGGCTGGGCCAGGGTAGCCACGCCAGCCGCAGCCGCGCAGGTGTTGTTATATGTGGTGCTGTGGCTATAGTTGGTCTGGCCGGCGAAATGTCACTCGGGTGTATAAAGTATAAGTATCAAAAGCATGCACATGTTTTGAATGTTCTGGGGCCTGAGGAGTTCTGGAACGTAATTTTCATTAGAAATGTGAGGCGCGTAGTCCTGATGTGTGTATTGTTGTGTCTTAGTAGTCGGTCAGAATGTGGTCAGCTTTGGACATTTTCATCAAATTTATAATATTGTTTGAAACATGTCTTATAGGCATAATATGGCGGCATTTTGTGAAATATTCAGGTGTGCGGAAAAAATGATAAAACAGCTGTTTCTCACGCCAGTTTTCTGCCAACTCCTGCCCAAACGTTCAAACTATTATACGTGAATCAGTTGTGCGAGCGGGGGCTGCGTGTTTCCTGAGCATGTTGTAGGGGCACTCACCGACGCACCTCAGTAAAACACGAGCCAGCCGGAGTCGTCTCGCAAACGCCCCCTCCTAACGTGACGTGTTCGGCCCGCGCGGCGACGCAGGAGCGGCTGCGGTACCAGACGCCGCGGCGCGCTTTCACCTACCGCCTGCACGGCTACCAGTCGGTGGTGGGCCCGGTGAAGGGCGGCGCCGGGCGGGACGCGCGCGCCGCCGCGGCCACGCCCTGCTGGCCGCCGACCGGCCGGCCTGCGTCACCATCCTGACGCTGGTGCGCGACGCCGTGCGCGCCTGCCCAACGGCCAGGGCTCGCGCGGCGACGTGTGCGAGCTGGGTGCGTGACTCGGGGCTTCCTGGCGGCCGGCGCCGAGGCGCAGATGACCGGCGCCGTCAGCTCGGCCTTGGACCGGCTGCACGGCGAGGCGGACCCCTGCGTCAGGTGAGCGGGGGTCCCAGCTGCCGGCGGGAGAGGGGGAGGCGGACCCCTGCGTCATGTGAGCGGGGGTCCCATCTGCCGGCGGGAGAGGGGGGAGGCGACCCTGCGTCAGGTGAGGCGAGGTCCCAGCTGCCGGCGGGAGAGGGGGAGGCGGACCCCTGCGTCCAGGTGAGCGAGGTCCCAGCTGCCGGCGGGAGAGGGGGAGGCGGACCCCTGCGTCAGGTGAGCGGGGGTCCCAGCTGCCGGCGTGAGAGGGGGAGGCGGACCCCTGCGTCAGGTGAGCGAGGTCCCAGCTGCCGGCGGGAGAGGGGGAGGCGGACCCCTGCGTCAGGTGAGCGAGGGTCCCAGCTGCCGGCGGGAGAGGGGGAGGCCGACCCCTGCGTCAGGTGAGCGGGGTCCCAGCTGCCGGCGGGAGAGGGGGAGGCGGACCCCTGCGTCAGGTGAGCGGGGTCCAGCTGCCGGCGGGAGAGGGGGAGGCGGACCCCTGCGTCAGGTGAGCGGGGTCCCAGCTGCCGGCGGGAGAGGGGGAGGCGGACCCCTGCGTCAGGTGAGCGGGGTCCAGCTGCCGGCGGGAGAGGGGGAGGGCGGACCCCTGCGTCAGGTGAGCGAGGGTCCCAGCTGCCGGCCGGGAGAGGGGGAGGCGGACCCCTGCGTCAGGTGAGCGAGGGTCCAGCTGCCGGCGGGAGAGGGGGAGGCGGACCCCTGCGTCAGGTGAGCGAGGGTCCCAGCTGCCGGCGGGAGAGGGGGAGGCGGACCCCTGCGTCAGGTGAGCGAGGGTCCCAGCTGCCGGCGGGAGAGGGCGAGGCGGACCCCTGCGTCAGGTGAGCGGGGTCCAGCTGCCGGCGGGAGAGGGGGAGGCGGACCCCTGCGTCAGGTGAGCGAGGGTCCCAGCTGCCGGCGGGAGAGGGCGAGGCGGACCCCTGCGTCAGGTGAGCGGGGTCCCAGCTGCCGGCGGGAGAGGGCGAGGCGGACCCCTGCGTCAGGTGAGCGGGGTCCCAGCTGCCGGCGGGAGAGGGCGAGGCGGACCCCTGCGTCAGGTGAGCGAGGGTCCAGCTGCCGGCGGGAGAGGGGGAGGCCGACCCCTGCGTCAGGTGAGCGGGGTCCAGCTGCCGGCGGGAGAGGGGGAGGCGGACCCCTGCGTCAGGTGAGCGAGGGTCCCAGCTGCCGGCGGGAGAGGGCGAGGCGGACCCCTGCGTCAGGTGAGCGAGGGTCCCAGCTGCCGGCGGGAGAGGGGGAGGCCGACCCCTGCGTCAGGTGAGCGAGGGTCCCAGCTGCCGGCGGGAGAGGGGGAGGCGGACCCCTGCGTCAGGTGAGCGAGGGTCCAGCTGCCGGCGGGAGAGGGGGAGGCGGACCCCTGCGTCAGGTGAGCGAGGGTCCAGCTGCCGGCGGGAGAGGGGAGGCCGTACCCCGCGTCAAGTGAGCGAGGGTCCAGCTGCCGGCGGGCGGGAGCGAGGCAGACCCCTGCGTCGGGTGAGTTGGGGTCTAACGGCCGGCCGGCAGGGGAGGAGGGGGGGCGAGAGGAGGTCAGTCGCTATCGCGGCGGAGCGCCGTGTGAGACGACAGTGCGATGGTCGGTCATTGTATTTGTCTGGTTACTTGGGTGGGGACAATGACTCGTGTCCTTGTTCCATGATGTGAGGGTGGTGAAGAACGGTTTATGGTAGTCGGGACATGTACGTCAGATCACGCTGTGCAGCAAAGCGTTGGGTGGTGAGAACTCCCGTTGAATACCTAAGGCTTGTATGGTCGTTTTTAGCTATGCATGTCTTTTATGTGTTCGAATGCTCTTTAACTAAGCAACATCACCTACGAATGGCATCTTGTCCTAAGCCCCATATGACGTGTAAGTAATGTCTGGCTTTTCCAGGTATGATTCGCATCGAAAACTGTGGCTCTACCTGCACAGGCACCGGTCGGAGGCCGATTTTGGTACGTACTGAATGTCGCACAGACCCATCTTGATGCGGGGGCTGCGCGCGAGTGCTGCCCGAACTAAACCGGCACGACCGTACCGACAGCATTGAGCGCGTGATCACGTGGCCGCCTGACGCCCGCAGTGTCCTCGATGTGGGTGTCGGCGTGTCCGCCCTCTGACGCCGGCCCGCGCCGTCGGCAGAGGCCATCGACCGGCAGCGGCAGCTGAGCAGCCCGCGGCGGCGCACCACCGTCAAGCGGACGCCGACGGTGGCGGCGCCCGCGCGGTCGGCCGCGCCCGCCGGCGTGTCGCTGCTGAAGCCGCGCGCCTGTCCCGGCGCCGCCGACCGCCAGCCGGCCGGCGTACACCGCCCCGCCGCCGCCGCCGCCGCCCCCGCCTCCGCCGCCGCCACCACCGCCTCCGCCTCCACCGCCGCCTCCGCCGCCTGCGCTGCCTCAGCCGGCAGCGGCGCAGGTCGGTGCAGCGTGTTGTTTTGATGTGAACAGCGAACGATCTGTGGTGTGACGGCTGATTGCAGCTACTCCTGTCGGTGCGCCGTAGACCGGACGGTCTCGGACCGGGATTGAAGTCCGTTTTGCCGTCTCGTTCCACCCAGCTCCCGATCATGCGTGCCTGTGCTGCCGTCCCGCCGTCGCACCCGCCCTGTTACCGACGCCGGTCTGCACGCGACGGCCCTGGCCGCCAACGTGCCTGCGAACCACCATACATGGCCATAGGCGGATCCTGGGGGGCGGGGGAGGGGGCACGGGGTCATGGCCCCCAAAACCTCTGAGAGTATGCTTTTGCCCCCCCCCCCCAAAAAAAAACATTGTCAGAACTCCATACAAGTTTCGTCTACTTGCCATCTGTTTTAACTTTGACTGTTTTAAACTGTTTTGTTTTAACTTCCGTTCAAGATTCAAGAACATTTCGGTGCTTTTTTCGTTTTTGAATGGTGTCCCTACTAGGTACTCGCGAAAAGCACCACGCACCATGCATTGGACCTCGGATCCCACACCAGGCAGCTGGCGACGAACGGTTGCCCCCCCCCCCCAAAAAAAAAAAACTCCAGGCTAGATCCGCCCCTGCACACGGCCAGACGCCAGGGCTGCGTGCCGTTGGTGCCATATGGCTGACGCGTGCCGTGCGTGCCTGCGCAGGAGCCGGCCGCCTCGCTGACGCAGACGGAGCTGGCCGTGCAGAGCATCCTGCCGACGGCCGCGCCCGTCGGCGCCCAGCCTGCGCGCACCCTGCCCGCCACGCTCGCGGTGAGGCCCGCGGCGCGGGCGCCCGGCGCACCGTGTACCGCCAGACGCGACGTGGCTGCGGCGGAAGCCGGCCCAGTGGGGCCGAGGTCGGGCTCTGTGATGCGTGTGGTCGGTGTGGGTGGTGTGTTCAGTGCTGCCGGCATCTCGCCGCGTCGTGCGCGCCGCTGATTGTCGCCTTCGTCTGCTCTGCGCACAAGGTATGCGGGGCGGCGCGGTGGCGTCATGACCGGCGCGGGTCGTGCGCCGCCTCGCGCCGCCGCGCTGACGTGCCGGTGTGCCGTGTCCTCAGACGGCGGCCGTGTCGGCCAGCCCGCACCTGGTGGTGCCGCGGACCGTGGGAGTGACGTCGGCGGCTGCTCCGGCGCCCGCGCCCGCCTCGCCAGCGCAGCAAGGTCAGCCACGGGCCCTGGGTCAGTCGCTGCCCGGTGTGATGTGCGGTGCGTCGTCACTGGCGTGGCGGGCGGCCACACGTGGCTGTCTCGGTCAGGCTCACTGTTACTTCACGGATGCTGAAGTCTCCCTCGTGGTGCTCTGTGGCCTCCGACCTAGCCCTACCGGCCCTGCCGGCCCGACCGAGCCCTGCTAGCGGCGGGCGCAGAGAAAATCAGCGCGAACGGCCGTGTCGCCAGAATCCGTGCCCGTCTGATATCCCGGTCAGCCCCACCGTCCCACAACTCGTGTGCCTGCGCCTCCAGCTGCGGCCGCCGTCCAGTCGGTGAAGGTGGTGAAGAACCAGCACGCCATCGTACACATCCCGCCCAAGACGCCCGGCGCCGCGCCCCAGCTGGCGCTGCTGGCCAACGGCAAGCTGATCCCCATCGTCAACCAGCCGCAGGTGCGCGGGCGCCAGAGCCGGCCGCCGCGCCCGCTCATGGCGCGTCTCCGTGCCCAGTGACGCAGCGCGTCAGGCGTCGGTGGAGCGGGCGGCGTCACCGTCTGGCCTGGTGATCCCGATGTGGGCTCCTCTCTGTCAGCCGCCGGGCTCTGCTTCGAACGTCTGCCGCCGACTGGGTGTTGCTAAGTGGCTGCCGTAAGGTGATGTGACCTCTGATGTCGGCGCGCCGTAAGATCCCCTCGCCTAAGTGGCGGAGCGGTCGATGCGCCCGAATACCCCCTGTCTGACCGCCGCCTCTGCCCGGCAGGCGGTCAAGTCGGAGTTGCGCCCGCTGCCGGCGGCGGCAGCTCGGCCGGCGGCCGGTGCGCCCTCGGTGCTGGTGGCGCCCCCTCGGCCGCTACTGGCGGCGCGGCCGCGTCCGATGGGCGCCGCACCCTCGCTGATCGTGGGCGCGCCGCGGCCGGCGGCGGCGCCGGCGCCGGCCGGACCGCGCCGCGCCGCGCCGCTGGTGGTGGCGGCCGCCGCCGCCGGCGAGCCGGAGCCGGCGCCGGGCCAGGCGCGGCCCGTCGTCAGCCGGCCGGCCGTCTCCGCCGCCCATCTGGTGCAGGTCAGTCAGCTGCCGACGGCCGCTGCGTCCTGCAGCGTGCCGCGGTCAGCCGGCGTGGTCAGGCTGCCACGCTAGTGATGGGAGCAGCCGCATGTGTCGCGAAAAGAGCGAAGCGGATTATGGTACGCTTCAGTTTGCGGACTGATGGAACTGCCGGGCACACATCGCACGTTGACGCGCGCGGAACATCAGTTGGAGAGAACAAGCTCGGGTCGGGACTCATAGCTCGTGGACGCGCGCCGCTCGCTGCTGGACTTTGTAGCCCCGACCTGCCCGACCGGCCTTCATGTTGTGCTCGTCACGGGCATGGCCAGTGAGATACGGTGCAGAGATGATGAACCCGGCGCACCAGCACCGTCTCGCTCCCGCTCACTGAGGGGCGGCTGAGGTGGACAAAGTGCGCCGGCCGCTCCACTGGGCCGTGTCGACCGTGCAGTCGGGGCAGTGTGTGCCGTCTGCAGACGGGCCCGTCGCTGCAGAAGCGATCCAGACCGCTATGTGCGTCACGCCCCAACGCGCTCGGGAGGGCACAGGCAGCCGGCGAGCGACGCGTGTTTCGCCTGCGTCACGTTACCCCGCGTGTTCTCGAGACCGCGCGGCTGGGGCTGGCCGTCCGGCATTGTCGTGGAGTGGGCCGGGTACCGCCGCCGCGCGTGACACGCCCGCCGCGCGGCCGACAGGTGGCGTCCTCGGCGTCGGCGCCGCGTCTGGTGGCGGCGGGCGCCGCTCCGACGGCGGCGGCGGCAGCGGCGGCGGCGTCGCCGGCCGGCGGTCAGCAGCTGAAGCACATCACGATCCCGGTGTCGCAGCTGAGCCGGCTGCTGCAGCAGCAGGGCGCGCCCGGCCCGGCCGGCGGCGCGCTCACGCTCGCCCAGATCGGCGGCAAGCAGGTGCTGATCGCCGCGCGCCCGGCCGCCAAGCCCGCCCAGCAGCAGCCGCAGGTCAGTCGGCGCACCGCCGGGGAGCGGCGCCTCGCCGGCGAGTGCGATCAGCTGGGCTGAGCTCGGCGCGTGGGAGTGGTGGCGGCGGACGGCTGGACGGTGCCGGCGATCTCTCGCCGCGGCTGTTCAGGCCTCTGCTGACTGTGCGGCGGCCGGCCGTCGCTGGCGGATAGTCGCCCGGTGACGCCGTCGAGCGGCTCCTTTGGGGGCGGGCGGGCGGCGACGCCCGGCCGGGGCGTGTGACCGGCGTGCGCGGTGCGGCGGCCCCGGCTGGCCCCCGGCCGGCTGCCTCCGCCAGGTGGTGTGCCCCGCCGTCGCGTGACCGGCGCCGCTCGGCCGCAGGTGTTGATCCAGAGCAGCCACCCGGGCCCGGCCGTGCACACGCCCAGCCGGCTGACGGCGGCGGCGGCGACGCTCTCCTCGGCCGCTGGCCACCTGCAGCTCACGGTGAGCACGCGGGACGCGCGCGCGCCGAGGGAGGACCCGCGCCCGCGCCCAGGGCCGCGGACGGGGCCCCTGACGGACCGCGCTCCACGGACCCATCCCACGGGCCCACGGGCTCACCCTGTCCTGGCTGCGTGGCGCAGGGTGGGCTGGTCCTGCTTACGAGGCTGGCTCTGTTCTGTCCGTTTGTGTACGGGGTGTGGAGACGTTTGGTACAGCTGTGGGAGTTGTGCTACGGTTATTAAAAATACTGCGTGAAGCCCAGCTAATCTCATCACAAAGTCCCTACTAGTACGCCTTCGTCAGCTTACTGATGTGCTGTCTTCAAGGCTAACAAAGTCGAAGTAAGTGACGGATTGAGGCCAGCGTAGCTTTTAACCAATTTTTACTTGTAATCAAGCATGGTCAGGTCAGCTCTGCTCAGATCCGCAAGAACTTATTTTTTGTATTGTGGCGGCGCTGGCAGACCTTCAGCGAAGGTCTGGTACTCTTAAGGCGATACGGCGCGTGGCGAGAATGCGGCATGCGACGCTCACCATGAGCTTGGCTGGCGCAGTCTTCTCGGCTTAGCCGGGGTCGGCGCCGGCCGCGGTGGTCCCATTGCCGCTGCTGTGATTTTGTGTGAGGCGTGGCGTCTCAACCGCCGCTCCGAGTTTGTGTGATGCCAGTCGCCGGCGCTACAGACATGTGTATGACATCGAATGAGCGAAGAATCTTCGTGCTCAACCCGCAGCCCGTGTCTAAAATCTGACCTTTGACCCTCACTTGACCTCTGTGTGACTCGTACTAAGGCGCACGGACGTACGTGCGGTGATCCGTAACTCGACAGCCGCCGCCGTCGGGCCGTGCGTCGCGACCTGCGTGACGTGTGTGACCTGACCCGCAGTCTGGCGGGGGTGGCGGCCGTCCGCCCGGTGACCGCCGGCCGGACGGTGGTGCTCAGCTCCGCCGCCCACCAGCCCGTGCTGCTGCCCGGCCTCAAGGGCCTGCAGGGCTACAAGCTGGTCCAGCTGCCGCACCCGGCCGGCCCGCTGCCGGCCCGAGGTGAGAGGCGAGCGGCCGCCGGACGGCGAGCGCAGTACTGGCGGTGTGCGGTAGTACCTAGTAATGCAGTAGTAACAGAAGTGTGCAGAAGTGGATGATGGAGCCCGGCCGCCGGCCGGCCTCGCCGGGCCGGCGCGGTGCGGCAGGAGTGGCGTGATCTCCGACTGCCAGACTCGTGCATTGTCTGCGAGGTGGCCGTCAGAGCACGCTTGATGACCCGCCTGGCGAAGATAGGCTCGTTTTGCCGCTCTTGTGGGAGAGGTGTGCGGAACGCTGTTCTGGGCATGTTCGGCCCCACGCCGCTGGCGCCCGACTCCAGAAAGCGCCAGACTGAGCACGGCGGCGCCTCCGCTGCAGGTCACGCCGTGCACCAGAAGCCGGTCGACGTGTCTTCGGCCGTGGTGGCGGCGTCGCTGCCCTCGCCCGCCGCCTCCGTGGCGTTATCGTTACCATCAGCATCGCCTTCATCATCATCATCCGGGCCGCATGGGCACCCCTCGTAGCCGCGGCTGCGACGGCGCGTTGTTGTGGCGTTATCAGCCGTGGAGGCGGGCTAGGCCGCTCTGGCGCCCCGCCACGCGCGGGGAGTGTTCGTCACCCTGTTCGACTCTGTTATATTCGTTTACCATTGATCCATCGGCCGAAGTTACGCTGTCGTATTTGTACCTGTGTTTACGCCCTGCAAGGGAATCTGAGGTTGGGACTCATCAGTTGCCTGGAGCGAGTCCGCTCCCACGGTGCTCCGTTAGTGTATTGTGCGTGCAAATATACAGTCGTATGAATTGAGCTGCAGCATGACGGTTGTGTTTTCTAGGTGCGCACTGTCCGCGGGACAAGAAGGCGTTATTAGGGCTGATGGCCTGTTTTTTTTCATTTGCACGTGCCGACGTTGTCGAACAAGTCACGGAGTAAGCCGAGACGACAAGCATACGGCATCTGGAAGGCCTTGGCCTAAGCTCTCACACGCCTGGATACGACAAATTCCGACTGTTAGCACTATGACTGTATTCAGGGTCGCACATATTCTAACAGGAGACCGCAGCAGCAACCTGCAGCTGATACTGTGGGTAAACACGCGATGACCTCGCTCGGGAGGGCGCGCCGAATCGTCCTTCGGGGAGGAACAGCCCCAGCGAGTCGTGGGACAGGCGGACGCGGTGACGGCCGGCGGCACACGCGTCAGTGGCGACGTTTGCGGGAGAGAGACCGGTGACCCGCGTCCCGGGCGGCTGAAACTGTTTCTCGGACGGCGTTGCACGGAGTCGAGGGCTTCAGAGCGCGTCAGCGGGCGGTGCGGACAGCCGTGGAGGGATGTGGGCATTAGGCCGGTCCTGCGTCGTCCTAGCGCAGATATGCCGCCCCTTTTCCACTTAGGGCCAATCGTCTCCCCACAACGCGAAGTCCGCACGCGCGGTGGTGTGGGGCCAGGATCGCAGGCCCGTCTGTACGTCCTTGCTGGTGCGGTACAAAGTCACGCCCTGGCTGAACACATGGCTGAACAAGTGCTCCGTAGTGGGGTGTCTACTGCAGCTGCTCGCACGCGAGGTCAATCCGTGCGAGCAGGCCCGAGCCAGCTGTCCGGACGGCGCCGAGATCCCGACGGTGCAGCGGGCGTCTGCGTGCTTCGAGTGGGGTATTCGATGAATGGCCTTTTCATAAAGGCGTCACACTATTGAGGGCGAAAAAAACTGGGACAGAATGCATGAACGGATCACCGGTCATCTCACACAAGGTCACAGGCGGCTCCGCCCCGCGGCACCGGAGTTGCTGTTTCGGGGATACGTCACGGACAGGCCCGGCAAATACCTCATGTTCCGCCGCCACCGCACATCCGTCGGCGGGCATCAGATACGTGAGGTCACCTGCCAGCAGCCCCACATCTTTTCATGAGAGTCCTGTCCGCCAGTTTCCCCACCGGAAACGTCGTCCCTCCCCTGGACGCGTTGTTCGTGCTCCGCCCGTCTTCCAGCGTTCGGAGTCTGCGCATGCGCCGCTCACAGGCCGAGCCCGGCCAGCGCCTGCCGCGCCTGCGCGTGCACGGTGTCGGCAGCAGTGCGCCACAGATCGCCACGCTGGAGCAGGTACGCCGCGCCGCCGGCCAGCGCCGCCACCAGCGCCATCACGGTGCTCCGAACGATCTGTCGGCAAGGCGGGGGGGGGGGGGGGGTCAGGGGACCGGAGTGGGCGAGAGGCCCTTCGGTTAAGAAATACAGTTGGATTTACTACGCAGTGGTGATTAATTCTGTTGCCACGTGGGTGAGGGGAATGGGATCAGCGTGAGATCGAATTTCCTAACAAAACGGCATTTCCCTCGTAACATGCGGCGTCTGAGCGTCGCGCTGGTTGTACCGAACTGGCTCATCTTTCATAACATAATGAGCAGATTGCCGTCTTATTGCGAAACGATTGAACCACAAGGTCATTTGGGTGATTTACTCGGAACAGAATTGTGAATGAAACAGCACGTGGCCACTAGAAGACTTTTGCCTTTTATCTACGCTAAGACTATAGTCCCGCAGCCCTTGCAGGTCTAACTGATTTCTTCCCTGACGTACATCTCTCTGCTTACGTACACTAACAGCATGCTGTCCCAACACTCACGTCTGGGCGCATTTCCACCGCTGGCCAACGATAGAAAACAACACCCTTCCCACCCGCCACCAGCAGCATCTCTGCTGCGGTACTGGCGCTCGCCGCCGGTACTCGGAAGAGCCCCAGATTTCCGCCGCAGACCGACCACCCCGCTTGGTGGTCCGTCCGCAGTCGCACCCACATGCCAGCTGCCTGTGTATGCGTCACGCTGCACGGAGAATAGCGCTGTTTCATTGGGTATCCCCCGCCTGCAAGAACCGGGGGCATACACGGGTGTCGAGTTGTATTCTTTTGGGTGGGTCATTGCCCCCCCGCCCCCCAATGTCCAATTGCCCCCCCCCCCCCCCAACGGTGGTTTTGGCCCATAACCGTGTGGACCCTAAGTGCAGGCCAAAAATGGGAGCTCAAAATTATATCGATTTGAAACGAGGTTTCTACTAATCGTTTCACGGGTAAAAAAGAAAATAAAGTGTAAACTAAGATGTCATGTTCAGTTGAGTGCAGATGTCTAAGCCATTTACACTCAAAACGCCTCACGTTTGTACTATGTTTACTTGAGTATCTCTGCTCTTCCTGCATGCTGAATGTTTCTTTTATTAGAAGATTCATATGTCCCACTGATTCTGGCTAAGCATTGTGCTGTTCTCTGAGTGTTTTGGCATTGTGCAGCGGTGTTTCGGCCTCTACGGACTGCAGCAAGTTGCCTTGTTTTGCTACGATCTCTTATCGGAAAGTGAAACATGACAGTAAAATATTAGCGCCCAAGAAATGTTACCAACTTATTAGCCGTCTACGTTCGAAGGAACCCTTGAAATGCACCGGCCTTCACTATGTAAACACTTAAAGGAACAGTTACACTTAAAACCTGACAATCGACACCAGCCGGCTAAACGAATAGCGGCAATCGTCCAACAGTGACCACCAAAACAACACTAGCCGTGTCGAACATGCCAAACGTGAGTGCTGCGCTGTAACCAGCACCCGTCCTTGCAGCTACCAGCCGAATATTTACAAGGCAGCCTGTAATAGTCGCACACATCACCTTGCACTCCTTTCTCCTAGTCACTTAGTTTAACAGCGTCTGAAGCAACAAAACATCGACCCTATGTAAATTACCGAAACATGGTTTCGACGATAGATGCCAAACAAAATGACTACGATGCCCGACGACAACATCTTACGCCGAGACAGAGTGGGAAAACATATCAAGCAGGGGGAAAGCTATTTTAAGTGAATTACGGGCCGGGCTTCCCCCGCTCAGCCCCTCGCCCACCTCAAATCCTAGTTGGCGAAACACGCCGCTGAGGTGAAGGCTTAACGACCGTATCACGCGATGGACTCGCCACCAGGTAACTCTAACGTCAGGTCTGGGACTGAGAGGCATTTCCCAGCAGAGACCAGGCCGGCGCCCGCCATTTACATTGGTCTGGGCCCCTGAGTCAACGAGGGCCCCCTTTGTCGGTCAGCGCACCACGCCGCCTCACAAGGGTGCTGTATTTGCAAGGAATCCAGATTCTAACTGGGCAGTGTATGAGGGCCCTGCTGACAAGCCCGAAAAGCCTCTCGAGACCGACGATCAAATGTTTGATTGGAGGGGACGGAGGCCTTTCTGCAAGTCACATCAAAGCGGAGTGTTCCACAGCTGTGCGAGGTTTTGAACTGAAATGGCCATCTTGAGGAGCATTCGGTGCAGTTCACAGCCCTGCCCTTCTTAGGGCCTTAACCCCTCTAGTTTCTGAGCTACACGCCCGCAAAGATGCACAGATCTTTTAAGGAAGAATATCTCAAGGTTACCCAGGTATCCATTACGCCACAGTAACGTCGTTAAAATTCTGACATTCTATTACCCATGAGGCGACCAAGGCCAATAAAAATATAATTGTCGAGTCGTTCACGCATGGGGTTCGCGAGCACGACTTCCAAATGTAACAGTCTCAATAATTTTTGAGGCCGTTGGATCTGGATATTACGTCTCAACCAATGCTGTGCAAGGTACAGTGACATAATCAAACAATGACGCATTGAAGAGCGGTGCGTCTCTATTTGGGGCAGACATCACCGACGCCAAACAGTCGGCTCTGTGTCGGCCTGAGCCCTAGGAATCCATTTCCCAAGCAGGGACAAGGCCGGGGCCCGCGATTAGCATTGGTCGGGTGTTTGAGACCTTTGAAGCAATGAGCGTCTATGAGTCGTTCAGGGGCCCACAGTGCCGAACAGAGGTTTCTGTGCCGGTAAGGGGCCCTGAGTCGGCCAGATAAACGTTTGCTGAATAGGAACACGAACGGGACCCCGAATGCCAGAGGGTCTATTGCGTTGGTCGAGACCCTCTGGCAATGAAGGGAGATGCTATAACTCATAATGAGCGTACCCAATAAGCCAATGGAAAGGCCCTGGCCAGTCAGAGTCCCAGTACCAAACGAGGCCCTCAACGCCATTTAAACCGAGGGCTGTCGATCTGGAGTCCCTGTGCCAATTATTTGACCACCTGAAACAGTGAAAAGCTGTCTTTTAGCTAAATCAGAACTCTTGCAACCAATTCGGGGCCCGATGCCCACGTGAGCGGGCCTCCGGCGTCAGACAGACGACCGATGTATGATTGGTCCCTCCGGGGACTTTGGTATCGGGCAGGGGACGCCGCCCCTGTACTGCCGGGATCACAGCCGGCAGGCACCCCGCGTTGTAATGGACTGGCCCCTAAGTCCCTGACCGGAAATAGAATGTGTCACCCATTGTTCAAATCCATTAGGCCCCTTGCTCGGAAAAGGTACGGGGTTACCGTAGAGCCCAATGGGGCGGAAGAAAATAAGGTACAAAATGAAAAAAGGCCAACACGGAAGAATAGGTCGATTCTTGTTCAGAACCAGCTTGCGAAGCAAATTACATACACATTTGGAGTCTGCGCGCTCACCGATGACCGGGGATGCAGTGCCCACCAAACCAAGTGGCGTTGGCTGCTGCAGTTAACACCGGGCGGCGGACGCCTGATGCACAGGAACAGCCGTTGTGAAATAATACTCTCGAATGCTTGTCCAAAATCGTTTAGAACCGTTCAAAAATAACGTTAGGCTTTCTCACATTTAAACCTCAAAATTTGGATATTGTCCTCTCAACAGCGACAGAAGCACGAAAAAAGGGATTTTATCTAAACTTGTTTAGTTCCACCATAATCCGTCCCCTTCGCTTAATTCGTTCCCGTTGCAAATCGAAAAAAATGCGCGGATGAAACATGCTACTGGACCATACTCTAAACGCACAAAATGACATCCTAAGTAGTTTCAAGGTACTTCTTTCAAGACGTTATTGCAAGTCGTCTGCCCGTTGGCCGCCATCTTGTGTCAGCCGCGATCCAACGTCGCGCAGATTTGTGGAGACTGCAACGCCGGACGTCGGGTTTTCATCCAAGATTTGCGAGCGCGCAATGTCAAAACTGATATGTAATTTGTATGCTCTTAATTCTCAAGAAAGGTTAAACATTCCAAGACGAACGTGGTTTGGTCATGTCAATATAAACTTACGATCCAATTTCAATCTTCAAGTTACGTTCACTATCACCTACACTCACTGAACTCTACAGCCCAGAAAACATTCGGCGCAGCCCCTGAATGCTATTGGCTTAGAAAATGTCCATTGAATCATTGGATAATGAAAAACGCCGTCAGTTTATTCTACGTAATTATCATACACATGGCTCCTTCGATTCAGCAACTTGAAAATACAAGCAAAATTGTATCTTTCGGCTGAAGGCTGAACTTTTACGCTGAAACATAGGACCGTGGCCCGAGCACAAAGCCCTCTGAGCGAAGGAAAACAACCTAAGAACAATGTAATGAATTAATGCCCTTGATCCATCAAGAGTACCGGGCAGGTTAAAAGAAAGGCCCGCGATAGGACTGAGGGGTCCCCCGCAAATGAGATCCAGAGGAAAGAGGCCCAGATCATGTAGAAGGCTCCTTAGCATTGCATGGCTCCGCGATGCCTGACCTTATATGAATCACAGCAACAGCACGAGGTCCTCAAAGCAAGTGGAAGGAACCCAACACCAATGCTACGGGCCCTTTAGTAACTGAGTGTACCCTGGCGTATGGGGCCCCGTAAAAAGCGTGTAGAGCCTTTCGGGCGAATGGCGAGAATCCGTGGAGGAAAACCTGATCGATCAAGAGTGCCCAGGCATGTAAGTAAATAGTGTCCCAACAGAAGCGTGGGGCCCTACGAGAAAATGCAAGGTCAAGGGCAACGTCGAGGGCTCCTTGGCGATCAGATTGGCCTGACAATTGGACACATATAAGGCCCGGGTAAAAGTGCAAGGCCTCTGGACAGCGTAATGGGACCCAAAATTTGCCCCAATCAACACCTCATCAATTGGCGAAGAATTACCTTTATCTGCTCATTGGCTCTTTACCTTCGCTTGCAAATGTTCCTCGTCATATGCGGGCCCAGAGACGTCTGATTCCGTTCTGGCTGTGTTAAATAACTGTCAGTTTGGCCGGTCATGGGTCCCTTCGGAGCCTATGTGTCCCCCGGGTCACAAGGGGGGCTGTCCCTATGCCTCCTCCCTTCTGTATTCGCCACCAGTCCGAGCAGCGGAGTTGAAAAAGCTACCGATTTACTGGATATGATCGGTGACAAAGAAAGAAGCTTCTGCGACCTATTTCGTGGCAAGCTCGCGAAAATGGCAACAAGTTACAAATACCATCTCAGTTAGACGACACCCACAGCTTACACTTGGTCGGTGTTTGCCAACGTTTGCAGCGTGAGCATGTGTAGAGCACGTGAGGAAACATCGACGTTTTGCTGTATGAGCAAGTTGAGTCACAAAATGACGCCAAACAATAGCTTCAATCAGGATAGCTTTTAGGAGTTCAGGATAGAGTTTTAGTTGTTTTCCTGAAAAACACTGTAACAATACTATATCTGGGCGGACGTCACAGATCAGTGGTGACACAGTGCTCTTTCAATGACCCTAAGATCAGTGTTTTTCAGATATTTTCAGCCATGACTCACATCACATCCTAGGCAGTATAAAATGTCAAAAATAACTGGGCTTATTACTAGTCGTAAGAATCGTGGCTGGCCCCAAGACGGTGCCAGGCGTTACACTGACGCTGCAGGACGTCAACAACTGCAATTTCAATGGCAAGACAGATAAAGCAATAGTGGATATCGGTGGATATCATCAAGTATTCCACATCCGTCAAACCATGACAGCAAAAGATGATCAACCTGGCACCCTGACGGTCCAAGGTGCACAACACTTGAACCCGCTGCAGACCCCCAAAAGTCTGAAGGCGGCCCGGAGCTTTTAACAGTAAGCCGGCTTGTCCATGTAGACGTGGTTGTTGTAATCAAAGGCGACAGTCAAGTTCGGGGGCGGGACCGCGGGCTTGTGATCAGGGTCGACAGTAAAGTTCAGGGGCGGGACAGTGGTTCTTGTGATCACGAGCGACAGTAAATGTCAGGGGCGAATGGAAAGCCACTCGTCGGCAGTCTTAAGCTCACATGCATGCCAGGGAAAAGATCAGACACTTATCCAGAAAACATGATCGGGTGACACGGCAAACATGGCGTGTGCGGTATCGCACCAGCCTGCTGGAGCGACTCCTCGTGACCCCGTGAAATCGCCTCAGTGCAGCTCAGAAGGATATCAGAGATATCAGAGCGGTAAAGGTGTGGCGCTCTGAGGTGGTGTTGACAGGATCCACACTTTTGTCCTCAAAGAAACATGTTCTGTAAGAGTCACGATCTGGCAAATGTGAGATTACTGATGATCGCGATTGCTTTTCATCTTGTTTTGCCCCGGCAAGACATTGCTAACTTTTGTACGATAGTTTCACACGGCCTTTTTGTTCCAACTTTCTGCCGTTTCGTTACGGACCTGATATTCTTGTATTGTTAAACCGAGAACTTGCTGCACAATCGGGAGACCTCACTCAGCGTTTCTAGAACATGTTCTCGCAGGGAGAACAGATATGTTCGAACGACTACGGTCACGTGACCTGGGATCACACGATAAATATACCGTCCTTCACATTTGTGGTATGAGGACTGCTTCCTCAGTTGTCACGTTATGTACCGATTGTAATGCGTTGTGATGGGGGCGGCCACGACTGTTATTTTGAATTTGGTTCGAACCTTTGATTGCATGCATCTCTAGGGTGAGCACCAGCGGCAGAGTGGGGCAGCGCGGACTTCACCATCCGATCGTCAAATTCCGGGTCGGCGGCCAAACTTTGTAACGGATTGTAAATGCTAGAGGCCTCAACTTTGGGTATTGTGGAAAACTATGAAATTTTACGTCAGACATTGCACTTATAGCCATAGGCCATAGCTGTGATATAAAACGACATACTTATTCTGAACGTAAGGTAACGCAGTTGGCAACATCAAACAGAGTGCATAACTGATAGCAAAGCGGTGCGAGGGATTTGTATGAATGGATTAAACCCTGTAAGAGCTCTTTCTCCAGCACTGGTAATGCCCCAGTATGTCGTGAGATAGTGTACGGGGTTTATTGCTTGTCATTTATGGTTGTGATACGGTCGCTGATTAACGGTTCTCGCCTTTCTCCGTACCTGCGACGTCTCGGGTCTGGACCGAACCGATGTGCTCACTGGCCGCAACACGCGCTCGGGTAGGGGTCAATTTGAGCCCCCGAAGGTTTTTCCAGAATGGTTTTCGAACGGCGCGCCGTAGCCATGCCAAATATTGTCTAGCTACAGTCAGTTGAATTGCGGAAAGCCACTGGTTGACCAGGGCGCCCCGACACGCTAGTAGGAAGGGTCCAGCAACAACGCATGGCCAAATGCAAATAAATCAAATGCAATATGGAAGGCTCCTTGACGATCGGAATGACCTTGCAGTGGTCATATAGGTCATATAGGTATAGATCATATGGTGAAGAATTATTTTTGTCTTACTCGCGGGTCCTTCACTTTCGCTTGCGACTGCTCTTGGTCGCCTAGAAGCCCAAAGACGCCAAATCTTGGTGCGTTTTGTGTTAAAAATCTGCATCTGTTCGATCAGCTTTGGGCCCCTTTGTGACCCAAGGTGAGCCATGACCCGTGCCCGCTCTAAATCCGCCACTATATACATATATATATATATATATATATATATATATATATATATATGCATTTAGTGGTGGATTATATAATGTGGCGTCATTTTATAGTGGCAGATGATATAATGTATAGTCAGGACATAAAAGAACCGACTCCGCGAAGTTTTTTATATCTACGCCCTTATGGAGACGACTTCCACGTCTCTGGCTCCCACAGTCATTTTGATAAATCGACATCCATGGAGCGATGTGCCGTGCAGATGGAGAGCTGTAGACCCCCCCCCCCCCCCCCCCCCCCCGGCGGCGGCTCTTTGGCCAGCAGTTCAACACCCCCTTAACCGCGCAGTCAGTCTAGAGTGCTCAGTGCAGTCAGTGTCTAAGTGCAGATGCGAAGCGGGATAAACACACAGCGAGACCCAGTCTTGGGGTTCAGGCTCTATGGTCGCTCGACCTCAGCGATGAAAAACAGCCGCGGCGAAGACCGTATGTGGAAAATAAACACGCATATCCAGAGGCGTGGGTGCCTTGTAGTGCTTGGAGCGACGAGGGCAACCGCTCGGTATCTATCGCCGTGATTGTCTCACGATCAAGTGATGAAGCAATGGGTCGTTCATTTGAGCAACGCAATGCCAGGCTGGAATGTGTTCTATGTTTCAATGAGCCAAATTTCAAATGCAATGAGAAGTATATCATTAAGGTCTCCCTTAAAGACTGCTTCTATCGAGTTGTCCGGAGAAGATCCTTAATGAACATAACCATCAGAGTAGCTTCAGGTGGGAGCTGCGTGAATATCGCAAAATGCCGTCATTTGGGCACCACTAAATATGCACAAACCAGGTAGAAGCGATCGCAACGATGCATGCTCATGGGCAACGTTACGATCAGCTGGGTCGGTGAACTTACACTTTCGTGCAATGCTGAGAGCTGAAACAGGAATGGCTCCACTTCCAACAGCGCAAGTCTGAAATGCGCCGTTTTTACCCTTAGCCCTAACAAGCTCACTTATCACATAAAGGGGAAGAACTGACACGCAGACGATAGTTTGCGTTCCTACACACATCGTACAAAGCTGACCTCGGCTCCAGCGTATATATATATATATATATATATATATATATATATATATATATATATATATAATATACGGCGCTTGCGGGCATTTTCGTCGGTGACAAGGCCACGGCTAGACTGAAAGGCGCATACGGGCTGGCGTCAGGGTGCTCTTAATTGCTGTGATACTCCAGCAGGTACCCGCTACTTTCCCAGGGCCGTACCGCCCCTCACAGGCTAGTGTTAGTCGGAGTGACTTATCATTTGCCGCCGTTTTACTGCTTAATTAACGTTGCAGTGTTATACCATAATGGTAACTGGACAGACAATTACAACCGGCAAGTTTCCCGCACAATGATCTCGTCACCGTGAGTCAGAAATATCATCCGTGAGATAAGATGTCCCCCGGTCCCAATTAGTCCGTGCCACTGCAGCCTGCGAACTTCCGCCTGAAGAAATAGCAGGCAAAAACTCCAGCGACAATAACTCCAGCGGCCATCTGGCAGCACAGGGAGACCCGGCGGGCACTAAGCTGCACGCAGGCGCCCGGGACACCGCTGACAGGTGATCAGTGACAGGTGATCAGTTCTGGTGATGTCGCTCCGGGGAGCGGGTGACACCCAGTCGGCGCTGTCCGGGCGGATGCCGAGTGACACCCAGTCACGCGGTGGCAGCCACTCACGACGTAGTGATACAGTCATCTCGCCAGGCAGCCTTCTCTCAACTGGCTAGCGGAGGCCAAAGAGGCGGCGACTCGTCAACCAATTATTACGGGGTCCACAAAAGTGCTATAGTCGTCCATAAAGCCGACATCAACCAAACTTGCTTAATCTTGCTCAACCAAACTTGTCAACCAGCTTGAAATTTTTTTCTCCAACGTGATTGAATGACAGAACGATCACGGTAAAGTACTTTTTAATACTAAAGACTTTAGACTAAAAGACAATTCTTTAGAACGATCACGATTCAAGACACAGCATAACCCTCTACACAAGACACACTCGGCCACAATGCACCAGTCTCTCCACAGCCCGCACTGAAATAAGGCCGATCTAATCTCTCCTGCGGCCCGCGCCCCGTATTAACACGGTGCGTCACAATGGCCACAGCAAAAAGTGCCATCCAGGCCGATTTGTCTCCGCTAAACCCGGAGGGAGAGCAGTGTCAGCGTAAGATTACACATATCCATGAATGGGAGGCTGAGAGTGCAGAGATTCTTAAATTGAGAGTCGGAAATTGCCCTAAACCGCGTCATTTTCCACAAAAACCTGGAATTTTGAGAGTGGTTTAGCACGTCGACCTCCACCCACCTTGTCCTGGCGCCTCTTGTGCTCGATGGCCCTGTGGTAGCGCACGCGACTGAAGGACACCATGCCGTAAAGCGGCATCCAGCTGTTGGGGAAGAAGGCGTGCAGCAGGTTGTCCAGCATCTTCCTCAGCAGAAACGTCCGCGAGTTGACGAGGTCACGCATCTGCGGCACACACGTGCGCACGGACACGTCACGACATGGGCTGTGTGCACTCGTTGGCCCCCATATATATATATATATATATATATATATATATATATATATATATATATATATATCATCGAGCATTTGACACCAATGCCATCACCTCGTGAAGTCACTGGTCCGATCTCCACGACACAGGCATGCCGACGTCCACAGCCTCCTTTTTGCCCGGTTTCCACGACGAACATACGTCGGCATCCACGCCTCCAGCACCGTAGGACTCACGATGGCGCGCTTGGGTAATTGGTAACTGCAGTTTGTAGCCAACAGCTCGCGAAGATCCAACTGAGTGCAAAGACGGCGCCTGAGTTGGAGCCTGCTTGTCACGGCCTGACATAGAACAGATCTCCAGGCAACAGTAGTCTTCCTGCAGGCCACTTGCTACTATGCAAACATTCGTAATTATGCTGTTGGCATGAGACCATGTGGGTTCCAACGGCTGATGGTTCGGGCAGGGTATTCTGGGTTCGCTCTTGTTGCGTGGCAGCACTGACGTAATAAGAAAGCTACAGAAAGTTGGGGAAGCGCGTCCCAAACCTGCCCCATCCATGGCATCGCACGCGCAAGTATCCATCGCGAGTGTATGCTAATTAAATGTAATGTATGCTTCTTCAGATGGGGGGGAGGGGGGCATTTTCACACGCGTACAAGGAGGGCGTATTGGACGCATCAAAACGCTTAGTTTCCTGAGCAAGGTATGCATAATGGGGCCGCCGAGATCTGCGTGGCAATCCGTTTTCACTCCGGCTTAACTATCAGCGTTGGCGCCATGAATATGTCCCCAAGCATGTTATAAATGCGGGCTCGATTGCTATGGGCTCGAAGGCTCATGCATATACAAACGTGATACAAGTATGCGTACCGTGGGCGGTTATGTGTGCCGCCGTATCTTTTAAAGCGTGGCCTTAAACACCACACGGCTGATTCTGAAAACAAACATTCCGCAGCACAGCACCCTCACTTCAGACACCCGGACTTCTACGCACTGTTGACGCTGCTGCGGCGCCGGCGCGCTCCGGGCTTGGGGACGAGACGTGCGCCTTGTTCCGAACCAGCGTGCTGTAGTGGACACCGCAAGCATTCTACTCGCGCTCCGGGCTTGGGGACGAGACATGCGCCTTGTTCCGAACCAGCGCGCTGTAGTGGACACCGCAAGCATTCTACTCGCGCTCCGGGCTTGGGGACGAGACATGCGCCTTGTTCCGAACCAGCGCGCTGTAGTGGACACCGCAAGCATTCTACTCGCGCTCCGGGCTTGCGGATGAGGCGTGCGCCTTGTTCCGAGCCAGCGTGCTGTAATGGACAGCGCAAGCATTCTACTCGCGCGTCGCCGGCGTGCCAACCGTCTGCCGTTTGGACGTGGGCAAGACCAGCCTGTGGTCGATCTGTCCTGGAAAGCCTGGTAACGGCCACCCTACTTTTGAATTTTCCCCGATTCATATCTCGGCAGCTATGATCCCATGACCAAACCGAGTACCCGAATAGTTTCTTATGCCTCTCTGTCTGCAGTGAAGTCCTGTATTCTGATGAGATAAAATACCAAAGTTCGTTGTCGATAACGGGGTCCTTAGTGTCTGCCTCGGTCATTCCGATTTTGCGTTTTTATTCTGAGATCTCGAAAAGACGGATAAACCCGCCCCCCGTGGGGTCACGTCAAGAGGTTGGGAGGGTAAATGGTTGAGTCCTAAGCTGCTTAAATTATTTTTGAACGGTTCCTGTTCGGTCCATCCAAATCCAACGTCCAAATTCAGTTCAATCCAAAACCCAATTCAAGGTTAGTTACCTGCGCACGCTTGGCCGGCTGAAGGCGACGCGCTCGGGTTGAGGGGTCACAAACTAGCATACAAATCATCAACTAATGTTTGTGTGTGGATTTCCCGCCTTCAGTCAGAATCGATTAGTGAGAAAAACTACGCAACACGGTGTTGAACATGCACGCTCGCGAGATTAGAAAAGACACCCGGTGCTGCAATCTCCATAGGTCGCGCAGGGTCGGCCTTGTGGCTAACACCGGGCGGCGGGCAATGGACGAACAAAAATAATGGCGGGCATAAATCAGCACTTTCGAATATTTTAGGACGTCAATTACTACACGATAGTACTTTTCCACACTGATAATCGCGCTAGAAAGCTTTAAATTACAAGAGTTTTTAGACACTTTTAATATGCACCAAATGAGTGAATGAAATCATTGTTTTCATGCGAGGTCATCGACATTTAAAAGCTAAATCGCGTTTATTAAGCTCAGAATAGGCTTATTGTACGAAACGAAACCCTATGGGCTGTTTCTGCATTCCCTTTCTTTGTTGATGCTGTGTTCACCCCACATGTGCGCGTGTCTTGGATCTCTTACTAAGCCAAGCGCGTTCTTGTATACTTTCCACTTCCGTACAATGCTTACTCGCATTCGCAGTCTTAGTTACGATGCTATCATTAAGTTATTTGATTCCCAGTCACATTTTCGTTATAACTAGTAGCACTATCCAAATACATGTGTTACAAAACGTGGTTTTGTTCGAAGCTTGCGATCCGCGCGTAATGCTGGTTGAAAGCTGACTGCTCTCCGTTGATGCCACGATTTGCACAGACATAACCCAAACAAGAATGGTCATATTTTTATTTTAGTCATAATGCTATATGTTTTATATAATACGTTAGTTATAATATTGCATATTTATATTACAACTAATTAAATTAACGTATTCATTTTTATTGACCTTGAACTGAACATGGCCATTGAGGAGGCATAATTCTTCTAACGTTTCATGGCGTCGTGCATCTCTAGGTAACTTAAAATTAGGCGGCACAAAATATTCTACACAAGGTTGGGTGCGCTTAGCTAAGAAACCAAAGAACTTGAAGTCTTAAGAAGGGCATAGATGTAAAATGCAGGGAGTTATCTCGAAAATGTCTTGTGTTGTCATTGTCAACAGACGTGCTGTAAGGTACCAACATTGATAATTTTATGGTCTGTTAATTTTGGCCTGTTGATGCAATTCTGGCGGTCTTAACCAAAGCGTGAAGTTGTACAGAAACGTTTGGTGCTGATACTTGATGTGCTTGCTATTTTGTGTGAGGTTATCCTAAGTTGTAAGTTAACCCAGCATTGACCGGGGTGGTGTCAAGTCTATCCCCTGTCCAATATTCGCGATAATTCAAAAACGTCTTGAGATACCGCTACGATTTTTTTAGTACTTATAAACTAATTAGGTCTACGTCTTGTGCTAATCCACAATCGGCAGGTCCAACCCGCCCAAAACAACGCGAATATCGACCCAACCCCTTATTCATCAGCGAGGCCATCCATTTGACCGTACCCTTAGACGCTTGAAGAACAGGTAACAGCTCTTGCTCACGTGTATGATATCCATAATGGCGGCTAAGCTCTCCCACTTCGCGTTCAGATGTTTCAAATAACATACATAAATCGAGATATATATATACATATATAAATGTTGTTGATCTTCATATATATATATATATATATATATATATATATATATATGTATAAATAGATCAAGGTTTCAGCTCTCATTTGCAGGGAACAAGACCTTGACTCCAGGCCTGGTGCGGCGCGCGTAACATTGGATACCTTTCTACGTGTCATCCCTGATCAGGGCGCAGTGATTTCACACCACGAGATACGCTTCTTAATTAATGCATTGTGACGGCGGTTAGATATTCTAAAGTAATGTTTTAAAATAAGACCAAGACCTGCGTCTTTGAAGCACACTTCATCTTAAGTTTGTCGTGCAATCTGAGGCGGCACACCGCGGCGCTAGCGATCGCGATTTGAATTTTTGAATTCTGCCCGGCCGTTCTTGAGATCGGCGTGGTGGGGGGGGGGGGGGGGTGAAAATCTGCCCCTCCGGTCGATGGTGTGCCGCTGGGGAGCCCGGTCAATGCCAGGTTTGCCTTATAATTATGTCCGTATGCTTTTTAGATGTTAGCGGACACCGGGCCGTGTTTTATATCATATGTCTTCGCACGTTATTCACATTACTGCTACGCGCAGGACGTGAACTTGGTCTGTTAACATCCATTGACAAGTTAATGATAAAAATCTTCAGGACTGCCAAGCAGTTACATCCGACCAGGTTTTTTCCGCAAATCATCCAAAAAAGAGGCACCAGGCTGATGAACTATCTCGTTCACTTCGGTCATCAGCCTTGTAGACCAAGGCGGCAAGACTGACCGTCTGACTGGCTGCGATTTCATAATGCTAAAAGGTTTAGTATATCTTTGCTAAACCTTTGATCGCACCATACTGGGGACGGCATAATTTTTGTAGGGCCCTGGTTGTTTGCCCATTTTCTACAATCGACCAAAGCAACGACATCGGTCCTGATCATTATTTCAACGGCCGCATGTGAAACTCTAGCCTTGAACTATTCATGGAAACTGGTAATTCATGGAGGGCTGTCGTCATTGAACATTAATATATGCCTGCTCGGTACAAACACGCATGCCTGAAGCAGTTCCACCCGCCGTCGCAGTCGTGACCGCCCTAGAGCGCCTGCATAATGGCCTTGCCTGCTCATATCCTCCGGCTATTTAGTGCCGGGTACGGACGTAACCACGAGACCTCACCGGTGGCCGGAAGGGTCGGAATGGCAGAGGCGATGCCGAGACATGGCCAGCCTGCCCCGCCACCGGCTGTCAGACACAGTTTTATATCGATATTGCAGACGTCCGAAAGATTCAGTCATTGAATGATACACTTAACCCTCGTTCTCACTGATGCGCTTTCATTGCATGTTGAATTATAGTTCGACTCGTGGTCTAACACACGCTGGAAGCCAAAATGTACCGGTCCCTTGTCATGACCATTTTAACTGCAGCTCCCTGAACATATCCTTGATCTCTTAACGAGCTGCCATTCACAGCGCCGTAACCATTATAACTTTTTTACCTCTGCGAAGAAAGCAGGGACAGACGCTTCCTACCCATGGCGAAAAAGGACGTGAGGCTCCCGTATCCTCCTGTCACAACCAAAACCACACCATTCCACATTTAAACTAAGCGTAAGCCAGAGCGCTAACTTGTGCGCATCTGGCTTTTCGATTGCCCAATTGTGGCTACACTGCGGCCTCTTGAACGCTTTTGATTATAAGCAGATTGGCTGTAACCATAGCAGTGGACACTGCCCCTGTCCGTCGCTCGTTTGACGTCACCACCACCCTTACCCCGCTGACCACCACCCGGCGTACCTCTGTCGGTCGCTCGTTTGACGTTACCAATAGCCCGTACCCCATTGATCACCGCCCGGCGTACCTCCATCCGTCGCTCGTTTGACGTCACCACTACCCCGTACCCCCATTGATCACCGCCCGGCGTACCTCCATCCGTCGCTCGTTTGACGTCACCACTACCCCGTACCCCCATTGATCACCGCCCGGCGTACCTCCATTCGTCGCTCGTTTGACGTCACCACTACCCCGTACCCCGCTGACCGCCGCGCGGCGTACCTCCACATAGTTGTACATAGCCAGGTCGCAGATGGCCTCTGCGTCCGGGTTCCTGAGCTCGGTGTACTCTGGCAGCACGCGGTCCAGGTCCATGTGGTGTTTCGTCATGAGCTCGTCCAGCAGCAGACAGTCCTCGAAGCCCTGGAACGCCCCAGGCACTGTGAACGCTGACCCGGGCCGGGCGGAGGCTGGGAGTCTTGGACGAAGCAAAACACAGGGTCCGGGCCGGGGGTGGCTGGCGGTCTTGGACGAAAGCAAAACACGCGGAGCAGGACCTGGCGTGGACGGCCAAGTCTAACCGGGTCGGACGGGACCGAACGATGTCCAGTGCGGCAGCACGGGATGGTGTCCGACGGAACGGCAGAGGGTCTAAAAAACGGGGTAGCACGAGCGCCGTTTGTCCGGATAGGTCGCTGTGATTTCTGGGAGCTCCGGATAGATCACTGTAATTTCGGGGAGCGTTACAATTGAACGGGAGAAAGCAGGGGATTTGTAACGGGCTGGACCGAGCGGGTTGACGTTATCAGAAGAGAGACCGAGCGACTCAGCGGGTGACGAACGGAGTGGGGCCGGCGTGCAGGGGGCCAGCTGGACCTGGCACTACGACAACGGTAGCCCCCTCTTCATATCGGCTTGGCCCCGCGCGTCGTCAGATCCCCGCATTCTTGCCTAGCTGTTGTATATAGTGCGGTAATTTTGCGCGTGCGACTTCCTCTTGCTTTTGACGAGACTGCCCGGCAGAGTTTGACTACGGTTCTCAGAGAAAAAAAAACATGAACACTTGCGGAAAATGTAAAATTTTGAACTGGGTGTCACCTGTGTACGGCGTAAATATGATCATACACAGGCGTACGAGTTAGACTCCCTGATGCAATCCCTGCAACCTGTTCGAACTTCACTCAGTCGCCTTCATCAAAATAGCAATGCTGGAGAACCATAGGCCCACTTCTTTTCGAGTCCAGGCGTAATCCGAGCCCCGGTTTTGAAACGCTCGTCAGACAACGAAGTCTTCACCGCCTTCTAATGCTAGTCCACACTCAAGACCTGTAGTCTGCGTGCATCCATACCATGGGAGCGTTTTCAGTTGCCAAAACAATACACGGCACGATACGATTACAACGTTGCTCGAGATCAGTACACTTGCGAGTTAATCTATTTCAAAAAACCCATGCCGCCTACCTGAGATCTCCTCCCTGTGTCCACGACGGCAGTTCGTGGCACTTTCGCATACATGGCCACCACACAGCCATTGCGCCGCGCACCATCAGCTATGCGCCGCGCACCATCAGCCCATTGCGCGCGCCGGGCGCTGAGGGGCTGCTCAGATCACACGGCGTTACTGCTGACGGGCGGTCGCGAATCGCGGCTGATGCGCGCCCCTGCTACGAGGCGGCCGTGGCGGCACTCACCGCGTTCATACCCTGTCCGTAGAACGGCACCATGGCATGGGCCGCGTCGCCCATGATCACTCACCGCGTTCATACCCTGTCCGTAGAACGGCACCATGGCATGGGCCGCGTCGCCCATGATCAGCCCCTTGCTGGAGTGGTACGGCGAGCACTGAAAAACAAACACGCCGCTTCGGGAGGCTGGCAGGGGCACCGCCCGCCGGCGCAGCGCGCCGCATCACGATGTCAGCAGCAGCGCAGACAGCTGGGTGGATCGGAAGCCGAGACGTGTGCAGACGCTCGCCGCGTGACGTCACTGGAGGGAGGGTTTACCGCGAACACTACCCGGAAAGTCTGGTCGTGCTACCCAGAGGCGCCCCTAGGAACAAACGAGACCGGAAGTCACAGGGTTTCACTTAGCACAAGACCGTAGCGCAGTGGCGCGATGCCAGTCCCCGGCCTTCTGACAGGGCGATTTGAGGCTGACTGCGTGTTCCGATTTTACCCTATGCTTCATGTTGTAAATCATGGTCCTGATGCCCACGCCAATCAATGCGTAATAAAATAAAATATTGACGTTCTTCCAATGACCGGGCGAGTACAGACAACGTATTGACTGACCGAACGTGATTATCTCCCATTCTTGACGCCGGTCCCAGCCACAGAGCACCT
>NW_023596420.1:42105357-42195759 GCF_011947565.3 Pollicipes pollicipes | reverse complement strand
GACGTTATAAGAAAGCAGTCCTCGGTTGCAGCTTGAAGGTTATTCTGTCTCTCGTGTCCGGGTTGTCACTTTCTAAAATTGGTGGAGGGGGAGGGGGGCTGCGCTGATGAAGCCGGTCTGACTTACCTCATATCCTAATGCCACCCCGGATTTCGGTCACTTTGATTTACGTCCCAACAACCTAGATGAAATTTGTATTCATATTTTTAATTCATAAATATTTTATTACTTTTTCCAGCAAGCCGATGACATTCGATTCCCCTTCCAAACACTTCATCGTCAAATCTCGGAATTCTTGATCCATCATCATAGCGCGAAGCAGCGCATTTGTTTGTATTTTCATGACCGTGGCACTGGTTCAGTCCCACGCCGTGATGGTCAATTATCCTAGCCCATACAATACTGGTTCAGTCCCACGCCGTGATGGTCAATTATCCTAGCCCATGCAACAACCCGCTGGCTGGGACGGTGAGGCGTCTCGTGGCTGTCAACAGTCTGTACAGCAGAGGCATCACGTGCTGCGCCTCATTCATTCAGACGGACCCCGGCGAAGCAGCCATAAACACACCGCGACCCTCTCCCTTGAGTGGAGTCGGCTGTGCACGCGCGCCGAGGGGAGGGGGGGGGGGGTGGAGGGTTGCGAATGACCCGAGGTCAACACCTTCAGAGCTGCGCGTGGACTGAGGATGGGCGGGGAGGGGGGGTAGCCGCCCCCCCCCCCCCAGGCCGCGTCATGGTGCTTAAAACCCGACCGTTGTTTTTTCATTTTTGGTGCCGTTTCGGTATCGGTTAAGTTCAAAGCGAAAATAGGCGATATAATTTCGTTTCTTTTTCAACATGGGAGCTCTCAACTCATACCAGTACCCGATGCGACAACCGATTCCTTTTGTGTAGGGCTCACGGTTTCGTTAGTTGGGGGACGATTTTATTTAGAATGCAGGATATTCGAACAAGTGCTGAACTTTGGCGAATGTTTGAATACCGCTATCAATATTCAAATATTCGAGAACATTGCGGGCATTGGTGAAAGAGTTCAGATATACGCCAAAGTACGCTCAGTTTCATTGGATCTAATGAATGAGTGTTCCAACTTTAACGGTGGTCTTTGAGTGTCTAGCTTAAAGAGTGGTTCAAGTTGAAGAGTGGTCTCTAGCACAAGGAGAGAAGCACGATTCCTGACGGCTGCTTTTCACTCGTAGCTTATGCATGAACAGCAGCGAAGTCGCCATTAGTTCAACGTGATTTCGACCGACCTGCATAATTTACTGCTCGCTCGCGTGGTTTACTGCTCATTTGCACAGTTTACTGCTCAATTTACGTGAAAATGACGAATTCCCAGTGTCGGCTTTCATCAAAGACCGTTCTCCTTGACCAGACACGTTCTCAAGCTGCACCGTAGTTTGCAGCACACATTTACGTGTCAAGGCCGCTGTAAATGCAGCTGAACAGGAATCTGACGATTACTATAAAAAATCGACCGTTCGAACACAACATTGGAATGCAGCCGTTTGAGCATTCCAGCACCGGTATAAGACCGCATGTCCTGCGCTAGTGCTGTGCCTGCGATCCCCCGCAACTTAGCGCGGGACCTTTCGAATCCATCGTAAGACCCTCAACGCCGAATGAGCTTATATTCTGTGTCCGTGCCTGTTTGACAGAGCTGTTGGGCTGGTCACGGAGGCAGACAAAGACCCCCACGAATATCTGGCGGACTTAAGTGAGGCGGGCACAAGCCGGTTAGCAACCCGCTGCCAGTTATGTAAAGCGCACAATTACGTAAGCTCATGAATGGGTCGCTCCTCCCCCCCCCCCCCCCTCTCTCTCTCCCGCCTGGGGCACGCACGCCGCGCGGTGCTTAGCTCTCTTCGCTCGGAGCCAGCGGACTGAGAACTCCGTGCCCGCACGCGCACTCATTCACCCTCGCTGCCGTCGGGTCAGGGATGGCGGGTGTGGTGCAGACCGGCGCGAAATGTGGTTCGACTGCCGCTCTGCTCATGACGACCGGCGGGGCTGCGAGCCAGCCAGACCGGTCTTACCTGGTCTGCTCTCATCAGAAGTGGATCGTCGCTCAGCCTGCCCTGGCCCGTCTGCAGCGCGCGGCTCTTCCAAAGCAACGTCCATGCCGCGCCATCTCCGAATGTTCGCGTTTTCTCCAGTAGATACTACCTATGAGCGTCACGTTAGAAATGTGTGTTTACGACGATTACCTGTATATAATCATGCTGAACGGGCTGGAGGGTTTCCCTGCAAGGTTGCAATGCGGCTCTTTTGAATTTCAATTCAGACATTGTGTAACAACTGTGCTGGAAGGTCCCCAGTGGTTAGGGCCACTAAATTTGCAATGGAAAACGACTGCGTACAAGGCCATGTATTTCTGTGGAACAATTCACCGACAGCAACTCGTGGCAGAAGCCTACAGGCCGGCTGATCCTTGGCTCCACCCCAATTTGAACAGAGGAAACAACAACCCCCTCCCCCTCCCCCCTCCCCCAGCTGCCAGGAAGTTTTGCGACACGTCCACGTGTGAAGGAGATGATAAAAGTTGATGTGACAAAGCCGAGGGGACGGGCATCGTTCCATGGCTTGAGGTTTTGATTGGATTAGTTTCTACAGAAGTCGGTGTGGGCGTCGCCATGCCTGCCGCATCGCATTTTCCACCCATGAGGTCCTGAATGGTGCTACATGATACAAAAAACATCTCAAAAGCCTCCATATACCCTCCCCCCCCCCAAGTTTTGGACGCACGAGGTCGGTCTTCCCAGCTGACGTCACGAGAGATCGATTAGAGTGCCGGCACCAGCCCGGGACGACGATATGTGACATCCTGGGCCCGGCTCCAACACAATCACCCCATACTTGGCCCGACGAGGGTCATGGGCGGGCGATCCACCGCCAGCGGAGCAGAGGGCTGAGCAGGCAGGCCAGCGCTGGCCCTTCAAATGTGCATCGCTGTTCCGAAAATGCGCTCTGCTGACCTGAAGTATGTGTGTCTGGATTTGGATCTGCAGGCCATGTTTGGATACAGATACAGTCAACGACTGGTGGATGTTTATCAGGAGCTCTGTCGCAACGGAAAACGATCCGAAAATAACATAAGCTCGTAATTTTGAAATGTGTATGGCAGTGCCTGACCACAACACTATGCTTTTATGACGTTAATATGTTCCAGCAGGTCTCATCCTAAACTCATTACTTAAGCAGTATTGTTTATGATCACCATCCCTCATTCCTTTAACAAGGACCGTCTGTCATTTCAGTGCATCTACTCGGTGGGTCGACGCTACCTGAATGAGACCATGCTGACAGGTAAAGCAACTGCGGCGCGAAAATCGTTGGGAATTTCCCGGCAAGTTGAACCGGGTATTGAACCGTTGAAAATGTTCGGCGTGCCTGCGGGTAATAAGGACAATGGTCCTGTGACAGCTGCCGTCCCAACTGGGAATGAATTTCAAATCACTGTATGCAGAATAAAAAACGGTAATCTCAAATGGTCATGAATCATAAATCAAACTGCAATCTCAAATCATGAATCGAAATATGTTCCAGCAGGATCAAGTTTCCGTCCATATGACTTTGATCGCTGTCAGTTTTATGTTGAACGTCGTGATACGAACGTTCTCTTGCAGTCATAAGAGGCAAATGCGTTTTGTTAAAGAGAATATTTAGGGAAGTAAGTTAAACACAGCTGTTCAGGCATATCAGGCAAACGAAGATGCCTTGATTCTTACCATAAGGTCAGTACCGTATGTCCAAGTGCTTAGTCCTTCTTTTGGCATGCAGTTTCACCGGTTTTGAGATTTGTTTGTTTAATTGTGCATTCATTATTTCAATGAGCATCTTGACAGCACTACAGCACATTGGCTCAGATTCAATTAATAAAGTTATTGATGTTGAGCGAATGCACAAAAGCGTGTTGTGGCCATACACCTCCCACTTAGACCACTAGAGACCACTTCTTTATAAAGAGAAGTTGGGCTACAGGACCTACTAACGAGCGGAGGAATGCGGAGGACGAGTCGGCTGCGGCGAATCTGGCAAATACCTGTTGTGTTTAGAATTTCGTCAATGCGATTGACGTGAATCGACAAAAATTGGATAACTACGCCGTATGCTGATTCTCCGGGCATGTTGCGATCCTTGTGATACAATTTGCATGCTCATTTACTTTTTATTATTTTCTCGTCGTATTTATTCAGGCCGACACAAACTTCCTATGGCCATCTTCTGACAGCCTAAAAGTGGGATTGACGACACTGTATTGATGGAGGCAACGTCCCCGAGCCCTGCCCCGGGCTGCAACCAGCAAATAAATAAACTCCTCACAAGGCCACCGCCACTGCCCGTCTGGTCACAACCTCGCCAGCGGCGCGGCAGGCTCGCCGCCTGTGTCGAGCCTGCTCTGCCAGCCGGCGGCTGTCCCGTCCCGTCTGTTGCCGGGGCGCTTCCGGCGGTCCGTTACGTAACCGGGCCGTGCGGGCGGCGCGACCCGCACCCCCGGCGACGGGCCGACCGGCCGGCCTGATCAGAGGCGCCGCGACGCTCGGCGAACCCTTCGGCCGACGCTTGGGGGGGGGGGGGGGGAGGGGAGGATCAGTTGGCTGTCGTACAGTCGCTTTGTTTGGAATGGTGGCCGTGTCCGTGACGGTGGCATATGTCCGGAGTGTTGCTGTGTGGCGGCCATGTGGTTCTGAGAACGCCAGATATACTTAAAAGCTCCAGTGTGCCAGGGATGTGCCAGAAGGCGCGCAGAACCAACCAAACGGAGGCGCTTCTCCGAAGAAAACCATCAGGCTGCGCGCGTGCATCGCGCTTGAGATGAAACTTCCTAGCACGCTGCCAGGCCCTTCTGTTGCCTGGCAATGGATGGGATTTCCACGAAGCCGAATTGTTTTGCTAATTCATACTCGTGGCAGAACTGGAGCCTGGGTGGCATTCGAGCCCCTCCCCTCCTGTGTTTGAACGTCGGCCGGTCTTCTGCTCGCGATGGGCATGGACGCGGCTCCCTGGCCTGACCTATTTCTTTCTGAGTCGCAGCTGGTTTGTCCGCTAACGTTCATGCTTCTAGTCTTTTCAATGTCGACTCATTGGCGTGCTGTCAATCTATTTAGCGAGTGAAGCAAGCTTTCATCGCGTCGAAGCATGCCACACTCCAGGTGCTCAGCGCAACAGCATTGTGTTGCCGGCGCCGCACCGAAAACAACCAAAACGCATCGTGTAGGCCGACAGATGTTGGGGTAGGTCGAACGACCCTGGGGCTAAAGGCAAGTGGCACCGAGTGATCCAAGGTTTCCTTGTACCAGGATATTCTTCAGATGGCTTTCTTTTGAATACGGCTGGCACGCTTCCTGTCATCTCTCCTTTTGCCCTAATGGTTTTCGTTGTATGTGACGTTTTTCCACAATAGCTTGATGTATGTTTGCAGGTTATGCAACCATGTTATGATGTGTTCCAGAGGCCGAGAATCATCCAAACGTTCACCTGCATTTCCATCACAAGCTCATCCATTCAGACCTGAAGAAGGGCAAGATGGTCTTCGAAAAGTAAGTGGCATGCTATTTGACGTGCTCATCAAGCGCTGCACGGTTATATAGCTTGAGTGGTCCTCCCGTCGGTGGATCCCACTTGTCACATTTACCTTAATGGAAATTTTGGGATCCCCTTTTGTACTTCATTGTTACTTCAGATGTGTACGATTTGAACAGTAATATCAGTTTTTTTCTCGAAATCGTTCTGGATAGCTCAGAATTTCGATTTTAAGTACCCAACCCTGCAGGAAAAATCTCATTTGACTCCCCGTTCACCAGTTTGAAAATAAGACGTTTGATTTGTCTTCCTTTGTGGAACGTTTGTGTCCTGTAGTATTTGCAATACACTAATGCGTTACAATGTTTGTGAACTAAGTGTTACGAAAGCTTGAAACACTGTGAAGACAAAAAGATAGGCGAACGTGAAGGTTTCATCTCATGAATTCAACGAAACTTTATACTATGGCTTTAATTTCTCCCCCAATGGCGCTGACCACATTGGCCTTTTTGGAGGCGTGCTTTGGCTTTGGACATGGGGGCATCACATGAACCATGTGACGCACCGGCTCAAACTTTAACCAGTATGCTTCTCGGTAGCAGGCCCTTGCCCGCTGGGCCAATCACAAATGTTCTTTTGTTCGCTCCATTAGAGGTGCGCACGGTGGTTGTCATGACGATGGCGGTCGCGACTGCAGGGAGGAAGCGTAGTGCGTTAAAAAGCGTTGCCAGTGTGATTTGGACTAAAAACAATTCTTATTATGTCTTGATAGTGCTGCAGTGGTAACACCCAGTGCTTTTACTACACGTAACCAGACCTGAGGTTCCTCCAGAGTATGTTTTTGGAGTATGACCCAAATGTGGGACACTCCCTGCAAAATCCAGTGTTGATGCACGCGACGAACAAAATACGATACACCATAACATGTTGATTACTTCTTAGAAAGGTGACTGCATTGCATCCACCTCATTGGCACAAATTATTGCCTAGTGATAAACATGGTGGTGTCTGCGGGGCGTTTTCTGGTAGCCACTGACTTTGCTGCTTTTACTTGATTTTACTTACCTTCAATCCCAGACCATAGCTAATCACGACAATTAGGGTTAGCTTGAATAATAGCCTTCATTCATAGGTATGTTTTGCTCAGAAGGCTGGTCAGAACAGCAGCATAGAAAATACGTTGCTGTGGTGGGGGGAGGGAGGGGGCTGGCGGGCAGGGCAGGCAGTGAAGGGCTTGCAGTGAACATTTATGTTGCACTTGGTTGCCATTTTTGAAAGCATTTGACAGAACAGCCATTTTAACAATAATGTTGACGCACGGCCAAACCTGACACTTCACACTTTCAGCCCAACTGTCATGTGATATGACAAGAAGGCAAGCGGTTTCACGTGGTTTATTGTATTCGGGCATCGTGTCTGTCAAACCACAAATGAACTGCGACTGCACATTCGCACATGCCACTTACGCCATCCGGACACTGCCCGTGGTCTCTAGAACTCCGATCGCCTTCTTTCCATTTGTGGTCTGGTCTCGAATCCTTCGCTCTTCAAGTAAAAACTGTCAAACGCACTAGTAAGGCGAGTGGGACAAGGAGCTCTCTGGAGCCTCCTGAGGAGCTCTCTGGAGCCTCCTGAGGAGCTCTCGGTATTGAGGCCTACGTATCAACTTGGTCTTTCGACAACTTTAGCCATACGACTTACCGCTAATTCTGCTGCGCCGTACTTCACGACTTTCACCTGCTGTCTCGGTCTTGCATGTTATCAATCGAGCGTGCATGCGTTTGGCTGCATTTTCTTGCGTTTGGTTGTTGATTGTCAGTTGCGTTGCAGTGGCATTTGCACATCTGAACCGAGCGAGTTGTGTCACTTACGCAGCGATAGACGGACTTACGGGCGCGGCATTTAGTCGTCTAGCAGCGGCAGGCGGCGTTCATGGGCATCACGCTCGGGCATCGTACCGAGGCGCCGGGCACACTCGTGCGTGCTGCCAACTAATGTTTCTGCCACGGGCGACCGTCACCGTTAAGATTTTTGGACGAATGTAGCTCCGCTACGAAAAGCTGTGCACCCGCTCTCTTCCAGCCCAAGCTGGGCCTTCCGTGCTCGTTACGACTCCCGCCATCCACAATGACGCTGGCGCACGCGATGTCGACCCGTAATTTGATGTTACGTCATCGGTATTTTTGTGCCGGCAGCGCAGCAGCTTACCTAGACTGCTGAATGCCCTTGCGGCCTTGGTTGATCGATGCAATAGATGGACCTTACATAATTGGTGACTTGTATGCAACTGTGTATTGGACAGCGTGGTGGCATTCTAAAAATCGACGGAAAATTTTCGGGAAGAATCAACGGAAAAATCAAAGGACAAGAATGCGTCGCATAATCACAGTGCCTGTAAGACCGCAACCGTTGCCTATTTTGTACAATCTTGAAAGAATGCACATGGTGGATTGGGCCTCCATGGCAGATGCGCTCGCCTCATGACCACGGTAGCCATGCATTTGGAGACGGGACACACTGCCATGTAAGGGCTGCCGGTGTCGATCCATGCTGCAGCCACTGAGAAGCCGACACTGAGTCTTAATTTGACCCTATAAGATCCAGACGACATACGCTGGTCAGACACCGAAAGGCCCTCCGACGGTGACCTGCGTGCATGACGTAGTTCGGATCGTTCATACCTGTCGCGACATTGAGGTGCCGTGTTGTGGTGCGTAAAGATGTCGTGTGGAATGGACGAGTGATTTGGCCTGGCGTGGCCTGCACGGACCCCGTATACGTTGGTGACCTGTGACCTGTGGTGACCCCTGATGATGAGGCAGTAAAGGTCTGGTGGTACAGACAGGGCCTGTCCCAACCCTGTGGCGACCTCCTGGCATCTCTGGCGACCTTTCGTTTTCTCTGATGCTTTGTGCCGACTTTTTGTGACCCCGCAATAACACTTATGAGGTGCAGGCCTATGGCGACCTTGGGTGACCTCGGGTGACTTGAGCTGGCCATCGACCCGCCGATAACGAGCAGTAACGGCCAGGTTGAGCAGACTTGTGCTGCCGTCTGATGACCTTTTTGACCTGTGTCGACCTCTAATGATCCGCCTTGGACGGGCAGCAACGGCGAGGAGGTGCAGGCGGAGGCTGACCTGGTGCTCGGCTGCGACGGCGCTTACTCGGCCGTCCGGCGCCAGATGATGAAGATGCCCCGCTTCAACTACAGTCAGACCTACATCCCGCACGGCTACATGGAGCTCTGTATCCCGCCCACACAGCACGGCCAGGTAACGCAACCTACACAGCACGATCAGGTAGCGCGGCCCACACAGCACGGCCACGTAAACACAGCACGGCCAGGTAACACAGCCCACGCTGCACGGTCAGGTAACGCAACCTACACAGCACTGTCACTTTTCGTCAGCTCTTTTCCATATTGCCTTCAGAACGTGTCTGTTTTACCTAGCTTGAGGCTGTTGTACCAATGGGTGCCCCGCTTCTCACGTATCAGCTGTCCAGGCCGTTCTTCAAGCAGAACCGTCTCCGTATTGCAGTTCGCCATGGAGCCCAACTACCTGCACATCTGGCCCCGAGGTCAGTTCATGATGATCGCGCTGCCAAATCAGGATAAGTCGTGGACGGTCACGCTCTTCATGCCCTTCGACGTGTTCGACTCGCTCACCAACCCGGACTGTCTGCTCGACTTCTTCCGCGTCCACTACCGCGACGCCATCCCGCTGATCGGCGAGGAGAAACTGATCAAGGACTTCTTCTCCAACCGCGCCTCGTCACTCGTCTCCATCAAGGTGAGGAGGGCTGAGGGCGGAGGCCTGGGGACTGGAGACTGAGAACTGAGGACTAAGGGCTGAGGAATGATGTTTGAGGGCTGAGAACTGCTTTGGGATGAAGGCTTAGAGCTGGGGCTAAGGGCTGAGGACTGAGGACTGAGGACTGACGGTTGGAGACGGAAGGCTGGGGGCTGAGGGCTGAGGACTGACGCCTGGGGACGGAAGGCTGAGGGCTGAGGACTGAGGACTAAGGGCTAAGGGCTGTGGACTGGGGGCTGGGGACGGAGGGCTGGGGCCTGAGGGTTGGGGACAGAGGGCTTGGGGCTGGAGACTGGGGGAGGAGTTAGAGGTGCTCTGTGGCTGGGACCGGGCGTCAAGAATGGGAGATAATCACGTTCGGTCAGTCAATACGTTGTCTGTACTCGCCCGGTCATTGGAAGAACGTCAATATTTTATTTTATTACGCATTGATTGGCGTGGGCATCAGGACCATGATTTACAACATGAAGCATAGGGTAAAATCGGAACACGCAGTCAGCCTCAAATCGCCCTGTCAGAAGGCCGGGGACTGGCATCGCGCCACTGCGCTACGGTCTTGTGCTAAGTGAAACCCTGTGACTTCCGGTCTCGTTTGTTCCTAGGGGCGCCTCTGGGTACACGACCAGACTTTCCGGGTAGTGTTCGCGGTAAACCCTCCCTCCAGTGACGTCACGCGGCGAGCTGTCTGCACACGTCTCGGCTTCCGATCCACCCAGCTGTCTGCGCTGCTGCTGACATCGTGATGCGGCGCGCTGCGCCGGCGGGCGGTGCCCCTGCCAGCCTCCCGAAGCGGCGTGTTTGTTTTTCAGTGCTCGCCGTACCACTCCAGCAAGGGGCTGATCATGGGCGACGCGGCCCATGCCATGGTGCCGTTCTACGGACAGGGAATGAACGCGGTGAGTGATCATGGGCGACGCGGCCCATGCCATGGTGCCGTTCTACGGACAGGGTATGAACGCGGTGAGTGATCATGGGCGACGCGGCCCATGCCATGGTGCCGTTCTACGGACAGGGTATGAACGCGGTGAGTGCCGCCACGGCCGCCTCGAGCAGGGGCGCGCATCAGCCGCGATCGCGACCGCCCGTCAGCAGTAACGCCGTTGATCTGAGCAGCCCCTCAGCGCCCGGCGCGGCGCAATGGCTGATGGTGCGCGGCGCAATAGCTGATGGTGCGCGGCGCAATGGCTGTGTGGTGGCCATGTATGCGAAAGTGCCACGAACTGCCGTCGTGGACACAGGGAGGAGATCTCAGGTAGGCGGCATGGGTTTTTGAAATAGATTAACTCGCAAGTGTACTGATCTCGAGCAACGTTGTAATCGTATCGTGCCGTGTATTGTTTGGCAACTGAAACGCTCCCATGGTATGGATGCACGCAGACTACAGGTCTTGAGTGTGACTAGCATTAGAAGGCGTGAAGACTTCGTTGTCTGACGAGCGTTTCAAAACCGGGGCTCGGATTACGCCTGGACTCGAAAAGAAGTGGGCCTATGGTTCTCCAGCATTGCTATTTTGATGAGAGGCGACTGAGTGAAGTTCGAACAGGTTGCAGGGATTGCATCAGGGAGTCTAACTCGTACGCCTGGTGTATGATCATATTTACGCCTTACACAGGTGACACCCAGTTCAAAATTTTACATTTTCCGCAAGTGTTCATGTTTTTTTTTCTCTGAGAACCGTAGTCAAACTCTGCCGGGCAGTCTCGTCAAAAGCAAGAGGAAGTCGCACGCGCAAAATTACCGCACTATACACAGCTAGGCAAGAATGCGGGGATCTGACGACGCGCGTGGGCCAAGCCGATGAAGATGGGGCTACCGTGTCGTAGTGCCAGGTCCAGCTGGCCCCCTGCACGCCGGCCCCACTCCGTTCGTCACCCGCTGAGTCGCCCGGTCCCTCTTCTGACAACGTCAACCCGCTCGGTCCAGCCCGTCACAAATGTCCTGCTTTCTCCCGTTCAATTGTAAAGCTCCCAGAAATCACAGCGATCTATCCGGAGCTCCCAGAAATCACAGCGACCTATCCGGGCAAACAGTGCTCGTGACAATCCCGTCTTTTAGGCCCTCTGCCTTTCCGTCGGACACCATCCCGTGCTGCCGCACTGGACAGCGTTCGGTCCGGTCCCACCCGGTTAGACTTGGCTGTCCACGCCAGGTCCTGCTCCGCGTGTTTTGCTTTCGTCCAAGACCGCCAGCCACCCCCGGCCCGGACCCTGTGTTTTGCTTCGTCCAAGACTCCCAGCCTCCGCCCGGCCCGGGTCAGCGTTCACGGTGCCTGGGACGTTCCAGGGCTTCGAGGACTGTCTGCTGCTGGACGAGCTCATGACGAAACACCACATGGACCTGGACCGCGTGCTGCCAGAGTACACCGAGCTCAGGAACCCGGACGCAGAGGCCATCTGCGACCTGGCTATGTACAACTATGTGGAGGTACGCCGGGCGGTGGTGAGCGGGGTACGGGGTAGTGGTGACGTTAAACGAGCGACGGATGGAGGTACGCCGGGCGGTGGTGAGCGGGGTACGGGGTAGTGGTGACGTTAAACGAGCGACGGATGGAGGTACGCCGGGCGGTGGTCAGCGGGGTAAGGGTGGTGGTGACGTCAAACGAGCGACCGACAGAGGTACGCCGGGCGGTGGTCAGCGGGGTAAGGGTGGTGGTGACGTCAAACGAGCGACGGACAGGGGCAGTGTCCACTGCTATGGTTACAGCCAATCTGCTTATAATCAAAAGCGTTCAAGAGGCCGCAGTGTAGTCACAATTGGGCAATCGAAAAGCCAGATGCGCACAAGTTAGCGCTCTGGCTTACGCTTAGTTTAAATGTGGAATGGTGTGGTTTTGGTTGTGACAGGAGGATACGGGAGCCTCACGTCCTTTTTCGCTATGGGTAGGAAGCGTCTGTCCCCGCTTTCTTCGCAGAGGTAAAAAAGTTATGATGGTTACGGCGCTGTGAATGTCAGTTCGTTAAGAGATCAAGGATATGTTCAGGGAGCTGCAGTCAAAATGGTCATGACAAGGGACCGGTACATTTTGGCTTCCAGAGTGTGTTAAACCACGAATCGAACTATAATTCAACATGCATAGAAAGCGCGTCAGTGAGAACGAGGGTTAAGTATATCATTCAATGACTGAATCTTTCGGACGTCTGCAATATCGGTATAAAACTGCGTCTGACAGCCGGTGGCGGGGCAGGGTGGCCATATCTTGACATCGCCTCTGCCAATACGACCCTTCCGGCCACCGGTGAGGTCTCGTGGTTGCGTCCGTACCCGGCACTAAATAGCCGGAGGATATGAACAGGCCAGGCCATTATGCCAACGCTCTCGGGTGGTCACGACTGGGACGGCGGTTGGAACTGCTTCAGGCATGCGTGTTTGTACCCAGCAGGCATATATTAATGTTCAATGACGACAGCCGTCCATGAATTACCAGTTTCCATGAATAGTTCATGGCTAGAGTTTCACATGCGGCCGTTGAAATAATGATCAGGACCGATGTCGTTGCTTTGGTCGATTGTAGAAAATGGGCAAACAACCAGGGCCCTGCAAAAATTATGCCGTCCCCAGTATGGTGCGATCAAAGGTTTAGCAAAGATATACTAAACCTTTTATCAATATGAAATCGCAGGTAGTCAGACGGTCAGTCTTGCCACCGTGGTCTAGAAGACCGTTGACCGAAGTGAGCGAAATAGTTCATCAGCCTGGTGCCTCTTTTTTGGATGATGTGTGGAAAAAGCCTGCTCGGATGTAAATGCTCGGCAGTCCTGAAGGTTTGACCATTAAAATGTCAATGGATTTTAGCGGACCAAGCTCACGTGCCGCACGTAGCAGTAATGTGAATGACGTGCGAAGACATTTGATATAAAACACGGCCTGGTGTCCGCTAATATAAAAAACATGGACGTAATTATAAGGCAAACCCGGCATTGTCCGGGCTCCCCAGGGGCACATCACTGACCGGAGGGGGCAGATTTGACCCCCTCGCTTATCTCAAGATCGGCTGGGCCAAATCAAAAATTCAGATCGCGATCGATAGCGGCGTTGCTTGCGGTCTCGAATTCTTAAAATTTTACTTTTGGAATATCTAACCGTTGTCACAATGTGTTTCATTAAGAAGTGTATCTCATGGCGTGAAATCACTGCGCCCTGATCAAGGATGCCACATAGAAAGGTATCGAATGTTACGCGCGCCGCACCAGGCCTGGAGTTAAGGTCTTGTTCCTTGCAAATGAAGGCTGAAACCTTGATCTATTTATGTATATACATATACACACACACACACACACACACACACACACACACACACACACACACACACACACACACACACACACACACACACACACACACACACACACACACACACACACACACACACACACACACACACACACACACACACACACACACCACACACACACACACACACACACACACACACACACACACACACACACACACACACACACACACACACACACACACACACACACACACACACACACACACACACACACACACACACACCACACACACCACACACACACACACACACACACACACACACACACACACACACACACACACACCACACACACACACACACACACACACACACATATATATATATATATATATAAAGATCAACAACATATATTTACATATCGATTTATGTATATTATTTGAAACATCTGAACACGAAGTGAGAGAGCTTAGCCGCAATTATGGATGTCAGACACGTGAGCAACAGCTGTTACCTGTTCTTAAAGTGTCTAAGGGCACGGTCAAATGGATGACCTCGCTGATGAATAAGGGGTTGGGTCGATATTCGCGCTGTTTTGGGCAAGCTGGACCTGCCGATTATGGATTAGCACAAGACGTAAACCTAATTAGTTTATAAGTACTAAAAAAATCGTGGCGGTATCTCAAGACGTTTTTGAATTATTGCGAATATTGGACAGGGGATAGACTTGACACCACCCCAGTCAATGCTGGGTTAACTTACAACTTAAGATAACCTCACACAAAATAGCAAGCACGTCAAGTATCAGCACCAAACGTTTCTGTGCAACTTCAAGCTTTGGTTAAGACCGTCAGAATTGCATCAACAGGCCAAAATTAACAGACCATAAAATTATCAATGTTGGTACCTTACAGCACGTCTGTTGACAATGACAACACAAGACATTTTCGAGATAACTCCCTGCAATTTACATCTATGCCCTTTTTAAAACTTCAAGTTCTTTGGTTTCTTAGCTAAGCGCACCCAACCTTGTGTAGAATATTTCGTGCCGCCTAATTTTAAGTTACCTAGAGATGCATGACGCCATGAAACGTCAGAAGCATTATCCCTCCTCAATTGCCATGCTGTGTTCAAGGTCAATAAAAATGAATGTGTTAATTTAATTAGTTGTAATATAAATATGCAATATTATAACTAACATATTATATAAAACATATAGCATTATGACTAAAATAAAAATGTGACCATTTTTGTTTGGGGTATGTCTGTACAAATCGTGGCATCAACGGAGAGCAGTCAGCTTTCAACCAGCATTAGACGCGGATCGCAAGCTTCGAACAAAACCACGTTTTGTGACACATGTATTTGGGTAGTGCTACTAGTTATAACGAAAATGTGACTGGGAATCAAATAACTTAATGATGCCATCGTAACTAAGACTGCGAATGCGAGTATGCATTGCACGAAAGTGGAAAGTATGCAGGAACATCCCGTAAGAGATCCAAGACACGCGCACATATGGGGTGAACACAGGATCAACAAAGAAAGGGAATGAAGAAACAGAGCCGATAGAGTTTCGTTTCGTACAATAGGCCTATTCTGAGCTTAATAAACGCGATTTAGTCTTTGAATGTCGATGACCTTGCATGAAAACAATGATTTCATACTAAAAGTGTCTAAAACTTTTGCAATCGTGGCGATTCTGGAAAAGTACTTCGTGTATAGGTCTAAAAATCGGTGCTGAAATCGTCACCCCCCGTGTTAGCCACAAGGCCGACCCCGGCGACCTATGGAGATTGAGATTTGTATAATGCGATGCGTGCATGTTCGACACGTGTGGTAGTTTTTCACCGTTCTGACTGAAGCAAATCCACACACAAACATTATTTGATGATTGTATGCTAGTTGTGACCGAGGCGTCGCCTTCAGCCGGCCAAGCGTGCGCAGGTAACTAACTTGAATTGGGTTTTGGATTGAACTGAATTTGGACGTTGGATTTGGATGGACCGAACAGGAACCGTTCAAAAATAATTTAAGCAGCTTAGGACTCAACCATTTACCCTCCCAACCTCTTGACGTGACCCCACGGGGGGCGAGTTTATCCGTCTTTTCGAGATCTCAGAATAAAAACGCAAAATCGGAATGACCGAGGCAGACACTAAGGACCCCGTTATCGACAACGAACTTTGGTATTTTATCTCATCAGAATACAGGACTTCACTGCAGACAGAGAGGCATAAGAAACTATTCGGGTACTCGGTTTGGTCATGGGATCATAGCTGCCGAGATATGAATCGGGGAAAATTCAAAAGTAGGATGGCCGTTACCAGGCTTTCCAGGACAGATCGACCACAGGCTGGTCTTGCCCACGTCCAAACGGCAGACGGTTGGCACGCCGGCGACGCGCGAGTAGAATGCTTGCGCTGTCCATTACAGCACGCTGGCTCGGAACAAGGCGCACGCCTCATCCGCAAGCCCGGAGCGCGAGTAGAATGCTTGCGGTGTCCATTACAGCACGCTGGCTCGGAACAAGGCGCACGCCTCATCCGCAAGCCCGGAGCGCGAGTAGAATGCTTGCGCTGTCCATTACAGCACGCTGGCTCGGAACAAGGCGCACGCCTCATCCGCAAGCCCGGAGCGCGAGTAGAATGCTTGCGGTGTCCACTACAGCACGCTGGTTCGGAACAAGGCGCACGCCTCGTCCCCAAGCCCGGAGCGCGAGTAGAATGCTTGCGGTGTCCACTACAGCACGCTGGTTCGGAACAAGGCGCACGCCTCGTCCCCAAGCCCGGAGCGCGCGTAGAATGCTTGCGGTGTCCACTACAGCACGCTGGTTCGGAACAAGGCGCATGTCTCGTCCCCAAGCCCGGAGCGCGCCGGCGCCGCAGCAGCGTCAACAGTGCGTAGAAGTCCGGATGTCTGAAGTGAGGGTACTGTGCTGCGGAATGTTTGTTTTCAGAATCAGCCATGTGGTGTTTAAGGCCACGCTTTAAAAGATACAGCGGCACACACATAACCGCGCACGGTACGCATACTTGTATCACGTTTGTATATGCATGAGCCTTCGAGCCCATAGCAATTGAGCCCGCATTTGTAACATGCTTGGGGACATATTCATGGCGCCAACGCTGATAGTTAAGCCGGAGTGAAAACGGATTGTCACGCAGATCTCGGCGGCCCCATTATGCGTACCTTGCTCAGGAAACTAAGCGTTTTGATGCGTCCAATACGCCCTCCTTGTACGCGTGTGAAAATGCCCCCCCCCCCCCCCCATCTGAAGAAGCATACATTACATTTAATTAGCATACACTCGCGATGGATACTTGCGCGTGCGATGCCATGGATGGGGCAGGTTTGGGACGCGCTTCCCCAACTTTCTGTAGCTTTCTTATTACGTCAGTGCTGCCACGCAACAAGAGCGAACCTAGAATACCCTGCCCGAACCATCAGCCCTTGGAACCCACATGGTCTCATGCCAACAGCATAATTACGAATGTTTGCATAGTAGCACGTGGCCTGCAGGAAGACTACTGTTGCCTGGAGATCTGTTCTATGTCAGGCCGTGACAAGCAGGCTCCAACTCAGGCGCCGTCTTTGCACTCAGTTGGATCTTCGCGAGCTGTCGGCTACAAACTGCAGTTACCAATTACCCAAACGCGCCATCGTGAGTCCTACGGTGCTGGAGGCGTGGATGCCGACGTATGTTCGTCGTGGAAACCGGGCAAAAAGGAGGCTGTGGACGTCGGCATGCCTGTGTCGTGGAGATCGGACCAGTGACTTCACGAGGTGGTGGCATTGGTGTCAAATGCTCGATGAGATATATATGGGGGCCAACGAGTGCACACAGCCCATGTCGTGACGTGTCCGTGCGCACGTGTGTGCCGCAGATGCGTGACCTCGTCAACTCGCGGACGTTTCTGCTGAGGAAGATGCTGGACAACCTGCTGCACGCCTTCTTCCCCAACAGCTGGATGCCGCTTTACGGCATGGTGTCCTTCAGTCGCGTGCGCTACCACAGGGCCATCGAGCACAAGAGGCGCCAGGACAAGGTGGGTGGAGGCCGACGTGCTAAACCACTCTCAAAGTTCCAGGTTTTGTGGAAAATGACGCGGTTTAGGGCAATTTCCGACTCTCAATTTAAGAATCTTTGCACTCTCAGCCTCCCATTCATGGATATGTGTAATCTTACGCTGACACTGCGCTCCCTCCGGGTTTAGCGGAGACAAATCGGCCTGGATGGCACTTTTTGCTGAGGCCATTGTGACGCACCGTGTTAATACGGGGCGCGGGTCGCAGGAGAGATTAGATCGGCCTTATTTCAGTGCGGGCTGTGGAGAGACTGGTGCATTGTGGCCGAGTGTGTCTTGTGTAGAGGGTTATGCTGTGTCTTGAATCGTGATCGTTCTAAAGAATTGTCTTTTAGTCTTAAGTCTTTAGTATTAAAAAGTATTTTACCGTGATCGTTCTGTCATTTAATCACGTTGGAGAAAAAAATTTCAAGCTGGTTGACAAGTTTGGTTGAGCAAGATTAAGCAAGTTTGGTTGATGTCGGCTGTATGGACGACTATAGCACTTTTGTGGACCCCGTAATAATTGGTTGACGAGTCGCCGCCTCTTTGGCCTCCGCTAGCCAGTTGAGAGAAGGCTGCCTGGCGAGATGACTGTATCACTGCGTCGTGAGTGGCTGCCACCGCGTGACTGGGTGTCACTCGGCATCCGCCCGGACAGTGCCGACTGGGTGTCACCCGCTCCCCGGAGCGACATCACCAGAACTGATCACCTGTCACTGATCACCTGTCAGCGGTGTCCCGGGCGCCTGCGTGCAGCTTAGTGCCCGCCGGGTCTCCCTGTGCTGCCAGATGGCCTCTGGAGTTATTGTCGCTGGAGTTTTTGCCTGCTATTTCTTCAGGCGGAAGTTCGCAGGCTGCAGTGGCACGGACTAATTGGGACCGGGGGACATCTTATCTCACGGATGATATTTCTGACTCACGGTGACGAGATCATTGTGCGGGAAACTTGCCGGTTGTAATTGTCTGCCCAGTTACCATTGTGGTATAACACTGCAACGTTAATTAAGCAGTAAAACGGCGGCAAATGATAAGTCACTCCGACTAACACTAGCCTGTGAGGGGCGGTACGGCCCTGGGAAAGTAGCGGGTACCTGCTGGAGTATCACAGCAATTAAGAGCACCCTGACGCCAGCCCGTATGCGCCTTTCAGTCTAGCCGTGGCCTTGTCACCGACGAAAATGCCCGCAAGCGCCGTATATTATATATATATATATATATATATATATATATATATATATATATATATATATATATACGCTGGAGCCGAGGTCAGCTTTGTACGATGTGTGTAGGAACGCAAACTATCGTCTGCGTGTCAGTTCTTCCCCTTTATGTGATAAGTGAGCTTGTTAGGGCTAAGGGTAAAAACGGCGCATTTCAGACTTGCGCTGTTGGAAGTGGAGCCATTCCTGTTTCAGCTCTCAGCATTGCACGAAAGTGTAAGTTCACCGACCCAGCTGATCGTAACGTTGCCCATGAGCATGCATCGTTGCGATCGCTTCTACCTGGTTTGTGCATATTTTAGTGGTGCCCAAATGACGGCATTTTGCGATATTCACGCAGCTCCCACCTGAAGCTACTCTGATGGTTATGTTCATTAAGGATCTTCTCCGGACAACTCGATAGAAGCAGTCTTTAAGGGAGACCTTAATGATATACTTCTCATTGCATTTGAAATTTGGCTCATTGAAACATAGAACACATTCCAGCCTGGCATTGCGTTGCTCAAATGAACGACCCATTGCTTCATCACTTGATCGTGAGACAATCACGGCGATAGATACCGAGCGGTTGCCCTCGTCGCTCCAAGCACTACAAGGCACCCACGCCTCTGGATATGCGTGTTTGTATTCCACATACGGTCTTCGCCGCGGCTGTTTTTCATCGCTGAGGTCGAGCGACCATAGAGCCTGAACCCCAAGACTGGGTCTCGCTGTGTATTTATCCCGCTTCGCATCTGCACTTAGACACTGACTGCACTGAGCACTCTAGACTGCGCGGTTAAGGGGGTGTTGAACTGCTGGCCAAAGAGCCACCGGGGGGGGGGGGGGGAGGTCTACAGCTCTCCATCTGCACGGCACATCGCTCCATGGATGTCGATTTCTCAAAATGACTGAGGGAGCCAGAGACGTGGAAGTCGTCTCCATAAGGGCGTAGATATAAAAAACTTCGCGGAGTCGGTTCTTTTATGTCCTGACTATACATTATATCATCTGCCACTATAAAATGACGCCACATTATATAATCCACCACTAAATACATACATACATATATATATATATATATATATATATATATATATATAGTGGCGGATTTAGAGCGGGCACGGGTCATGGCTCACCTTGGGTCACAAAGGGGCCCAAAGCTGATCGAACAGATGCAGATTTTTAACACAAAACGCACCAAGATTTGGCGTCTTTGGGCTTCTAGGCGACCAAGAGCAGTCGCAAGCGAAAGTGAAGGACCCGCGAGTAAGACAAAAATAATTCTTCACCATATGATCTATACCTATATAACCTATATGACCACTGCAAGGTCATTCCGATCGTCAAGGAGGCTTCCATATTGCATTTGATTTATTTGCATTTGGCCCTGCGCTGTTGCTGGACCCTTCCTACTAGCGTGTCGGGGCGCCCTGGTCAGCCAGTGGCTTTCCGCAATTCAACTGACTGTAGCTAGACAATATTTGGCATGGCTACGGCGCGCCGTTCGAAAACCATTCTGGAAAAACCTTCGGGGGCTCAAATTGACCCCTACCCGAGCGCGTGTTAAGGCCAGTGAGCATATCGGTTCGGTCCAGACCCGAGACGTCGCAGGTACGGAGAAAAGTGAGAACCGTTAATCAGCGACCGTATCACAACCATAAATGGCACGCAGTAAACCCCGTACACTATCTCATGACATACTGGGGCAGTACCAGTGCAGGAGAAAGAGCTCTTACAGGGTTTAATCCATTCATACAAATCCCTCGCACCGCTTTGCTATCAGTTGTGCACTCTGTTTGATGTTGCAAACTGCGTTACCTTACGTTCAGAATAAGTATGTCGTTTTATATCACAGCTATGGCCTATGGCTATAAGTGCAATGTCTGACGTAAAATTTCATAGTTTTCCACAATACCCAAAGTTCAGGCCTCTAGCATTAACAATCCGTTACAAAGTTTGGCCGCCGACCCGGAATTTGACGATCGGATGGTGAAGTCCGCGCTGCCCCACTCTGCCGCTGGTGCTCACCCTAGAGATGCATGCAATCAAAGGTTCGAACCAAATTCAAAATAACAGTCGTGGCCGCCCCCATCATAACGCATTACAATCGGTACATAACGTGACAACTGAGGAAGCAGTCCTCATACCACAAACGTGAAGGACGGTATATTTGTCGTTTGAACCCTGTTCATGTGAACGTAGTTGTTCTAACATATCTGTTCTCCCTGCGAGAACATGTTCTAGAAACACTGAGTGAGGTCTCCCGATTGTGCAGCAAGTTCTCGGTTTAACAATACAAGAATATCAGGTCCGTAACGAAACGGCAGAAAGTTGGAACAAAAAGGCCGTGTGAAACTATCGTACAAAAGTTAGCAATGTCTTGCCGGGGCAAAACAAGATGAAAAGCAATCGCGATCATCAGTAATCTCACATTTGCCAGATCGTGACTCTTACAGAACATGTTTCTTTGAGGACAAAAGTGTGGATCCTGTCAACACCACCTCAGAGCGCCACATCTGTACCGCTATCTGATATCCTTCTGAGCTGCACTGAGGCGATTTCACGGGGTCACGAGGAGTCGCTCCAGCAGGCTGGTGCGATACCGCACACGCCATGTTTGCCGTGTCACCCGATCGTGTTTTCTGGATAAGTGTCTGATCTTTTCCCTGGCATGCATGTGAGCTTAAGACTGCCGACGAGTGGCTTTCCATTCGCCCCTGACATTTACTGTCGCTCGTGATCACAAGAACCACTGTCCCGCCCCTGAACTTTACTGTCGACCCTGATCACAAGCCCGCGGTCCCGCCCCCGAACTTGACTGTCGCCTTTGATTACAACAACCACGTCTACATGGACAAGCCGGCTTACTGTTAAAAGCTCCGGGCCGCCTTCAGACTTTTGGGGGTCTGCAGCGGGTTCAAGTGTTGTGCACCTTGGACTGTCAGGGGGCCAGGTTGATCATCTTTTGCTGTCATGGTTTGACGGATGTGGAATATTTGATGATATCCACTGATATCCACTATTGCTTGATCTGTCTTGCCATTGAAATTGCGGTTGTCGACGTCCTGCAGCGTCAGTGTAACGCCTGGCACCGCCTTGGGGCCAGCCACGATTCTTACGACTAGTAATAAACCCAGTTACTTTTGAAATCATATTGCCTAGGATGTGATGTGAGTCATGGCTGAAAAATATCTGAAAAGCACTGATCTGAGGGTCATTGAAAGAGCACTGTGTCACCTGTGATCTGTGACATCCGCCCTGATATAATATTTTTACAGTGTATGTCTGGAAAACAACTAAAACTCTATCCTGAACTCCTAAAAGCTATCCTGATTAAAGCTATTGTTTGGCGTCATTTTGTGACTCAACTTGCTCATACAGCAAAACGTCGATGTTTCCTCATGCGCTCTACACAAGCTCACGCTGCAAACGTTGGCAAACACCGACCAAGTGTAAGCTGTGGGTGTCGTCTAACTGAAATGGTATTTGTAACTTGTTACCATTTTTGCAAGCTTACCACCAAATAGGTCGCAGAAGCTTCTTTCTTTGTCACCGATCATATCCAGTAAATCGGTAGCTTTTTCAACTCCGCTGCTCGGGCTGGTGGCGAATACAGAAGGGAGGAGGCATAGGGACAGCCCCCCCCCCCGCCCCTCTGACCCGGGGGACACATCGGTTCCGAAGGGACCCATAACCGGCCAAACTGACACATTCATTCAACACAACCAGAACAGAATCAGACGTCTCTGGGCCCGTATATGGCGAAGAACATTTGCAAGCGAAAATAAAGAGCCATTGAGCAGATAAAGGTAATTCTTCGCCAATTGATAACGTGTTGATTGGGGCAAATTTGGGGTCCCATTACGCTATCCAGAGGCCTTGCACTTTTACCCGGACCTTATATATGTCCAATTGTCGGGCCAATCTGATCGCTAAGGAGCCCTCGACGTTGCCCTTGACCTCTTTGCATTTTCTCGTAGGGCCCCACGCTTCTGTTGGGACACTATTTGCTCACATGCCTGGGCACTCTTGATCGATCAGGTTTTCCTCCACGGATTCTTGCCATTCGCCCGAAAGGCTCTACACGCTTTTTACGGGGCCCCATACGCCAGGGTACGCTCAGTTACTAAAGGGCCCTTCGCATTGGTGTTGGGTTCCTTCCACTTGCTCGGAGGATCTCGTGCTGTTGCTGTGACTCATATAAGGTAAAGCATCGCGGAGCCATACAATGCTATGGAGCCCGCTACATTGATCTGGGCCTGTTTCCCCTGGATCTCATTTGCGGAGGACCCCTCAGTCTTATCGCGGCCTTTTCTTTTAACCTGCCCGGTACTCTTGATTGATCAAGGGCATTAATTCATTACATTGTTCTTAAATAATTTTCATTCGCTTGGAGGGCTTTGTGCTCTGGCCTCGTTCCTATATTTCAGCCTGCAGGGGCGCTACCGATTGTTTAGGGGCCCGGCACGTTGGTCTTGGGTTCTTCTTGCTCGCTCTGAGGACCCTATAGTTGTTGACGGAAGCCTCGTTGTTGGCTTCCCGCGGCATCCATGATCGTTCAGGTTCCGTCCCTTTTTCCCTTGGTGCGTTAACTTTAAAGCAGCAATCGCGTATGCGCCCACAATTTTTTTACGTGCAACTATCGAGCGTAGTTTCCTGTGGCTCCGACATCGTATGTGCCATTTTCTTTGGCTGTTGAATTTGTGACACTTATTTTACTTGTGCGTCACGTTCTTAATTCCTTTTGAATGCTAGGATATTTGTGTACTCCTTCATAACAAAGGAAAAAACCGCATTAGTCATTAGCCATTAGCTGATCACATCGACCAGCCGGCTAGCCGTAAATAAACTAGGAATCAAGTTCGTGCCTGCTTTTGATTGTATTTAGCGTGTAACTTTAGTTTATTCTGACTGTTTTTCCGAAGTACTTAGCCTTAAAACGACAGGACTTGCCACGGTCTGGAAAAATGAGCAATTCACTTGTTTGGTCATTTTGGTGTTTTGTATTATGGTGGTTTTTGCTTCGGCAATTTGTGGTGCATGTATTAACATATTTACAAGAATAGGGCGTCCACAAAATATGTGGCCACTACAATCCGTTATTACGAAGGCTCTCAATCCGAAAATTGCTTCGATAAACCATTGACTTTTCAGTTAGTGAAAAATAAAACATAAGCACTCCTTCGCGCATAATTTCAGAACATGGTTATCAACCTTTCCCCAAATACGCTTTAGCAGTGCCCTCCTGTTAGGAATACCCTTTCTCCGTCCGTTGAAAAACACGCACTGTAGCCTGCTTTAGTTGCGAGTGACAACGTTTTAAGCTGCTGTGCCGCAAAAGGGAAAGCAAGCCTCACCCGCTTCAGTTCGAACGTGTTTTCAAATGAAACTCCCGTCAGTGCAATGCCATATGCAACACAGACTGATTTGAACAACATTGCTTACTGAGCTGGCTCTTCAATGACCGTGAGATTACACTTATGCACGCATACTCGATGTTCATCAATGAGCTCGCCCACGCAGGGGCGCAGCGAGAGTCCTGGCAATGAGGGGGGAGCGACACATGGTTGACAAAGGTCCTCTCCCTGTGAAAGGTCCCCCCCCCAAAAAAAAAGAAATCATCGGGTCAGTTCACTTGATTTTGAGGGAACGATTTTCTGTGCTGTTGTTCAATATTCATCTTTAACTGAAACAGAGGCAAGAAGCCACCGAAAGATACAATTTTGCCTGTATTTTGAAGTCACTGAATCGAAGGAACCAAGTGTATGATAATTACGTAGAATAAACTGACGGTGCTTTTCATTATGCAATGATGTATTGGACATTTTCTGAGCCAATAGCATTCAGGGGCTGCGCCGAATGTTTTCTGGGCTGTACAGCGTTCTGTGAGTGTAGGTGATATTGAACGTAACTTGTAGATTGAAATTGGATCTACGTTTGAATTGACATGACCAAACCATGCTCGTCTTGGAATGTATAACCTTTGTTCAGAATGAGAGTATACAAATTACATATCAGTTTTGACATTGTGCCCTCGCAAACCTTTGAAAACCCGACGCTCGGCGTTGCAGTCTCCGTATGTCGCGCGACGTTGGATCGCGGCTGACGCAAGGTGGCGGCCAACGGGCAGACGACTGCAATAACGTCTTGAAAGAAGTACCTTGAAACTACTCAGGATGTCGATTTGTGCGCTTAGAATATGGTCCAGTAGCATGTTCCATCTGTGCATTTTTCAATTTACAACGGGAGCAGATTAAAAGAACGGAACGGATTAGCACTACACCGCGAACCTGTGCTGGACTCTGTTGGTGGAACTAAACAAGTAAAGATAAAATCCCTATTCTCGTGCTTCTGTCCCTGGTGAGAGGACGATACCAAAATTGTGAGGTTAAAACGTGAGGAAGCCTTGCCTTATTTTTGAACGGTTCTAAATGATTTTGACAAGCATTCGAGAGTATTATTTCACGACGGCAGTTCTCATCCGGCCGTCGGTGAGCACGCAGACTCAAAAACGTTTGTGTAATTTGTTTGGCAAGCTGGCTCTGAACAAGGATGGACCGACTCTTTGGTGTTCGCCTTTTTCATTTTGTACCTCATTTTGTTCCGTCCCATTGGGCTCTACGGAAACCCCTTACCTTTTCCGGACAAGGGGCCTAATGGATTTGAACAATGGGTGACACATTCTATTTCCGGTCAGAGACTTAAGGGCCATTCCACTGCAGCGCGGGGTGCCCGCCGGCTGTAATCCCGGCAGTACAGGGGCGGTGTCCCCTGGCCGATACGGAAGTCCCCAGAGGGACTAATCATACATTGGTCGTCTGCCTGACGCCGGAGGCCTGCTCACGTGGGCATTGGACCCCGAATTGGTTGCAAGAGTTCTGATTTACCCAAACGAAAGCTTTTCACCGCAGGTGGTCAAATAACTGGCACAGAGACTCCAGTTTGACAGCCCTTGCTTTAAATGGCGTTGAGGGCCTCGCTTGGTACTGGGACTCTGACTGACCAGGGCCTTTCCATTGGCTTATTGGGTACACTCATTATGAGTCATAATATCTCTCTTCATTGCCAGAGGGTCTCGACCAACGCAACAGACCCTCTGGCATTCGGGGTCCCGTTCCTGTTCCTATTCAGCAAACGTTTATCTGGCCGACTCAGGGCCCCTTACCGGCACAGAAACCTCTGTTCGGCACTGTGGGCCCCTGAACGACTCATAGACGCTCATTGCTTCAAAGGTCTCAAACACCCGACCAATGCTAATCGCGGGTCGCGGCCTTGTCCCTGCTTGGGAAATGGATTCCTAGGGCTCAGGCCGACACAGAGCCGACTGTTTGGCGTCGGTGATATCTGCCCCAAATAGAGACGCACCGCTCTTCAATGCGTCATTGTTTGATTATGTCATTGTACCTTGCACAGCATTGGTTGAGACGTAATATCCAGATCCAACGGCCTCAAAAATGATTGAGACTGTTACATTTGGAAGTCGTGCTCACGAACCCCATGCGTGAACGACTCGACAATTATATTTTTATTCGCCTTGGTCGCCTCATGGGTAATAGAATGTCAGAATTTTAACGACGTTACTGTGGCGTAATGGATACCTGGGTAACCTTGAGATATTCTTCCTTAAAAGATCTGTGCATCTTTGCGGGCGTGTAGCTCAGAAACTAGAGGGGTTAAGGCCCTAAGAAGGGCAGGGCTGTGAACTGCACCAAATGCTCCTCAAGATGGCCATTTCAGTTCAGAACCTCGCACAGCTGTGGAACACTCCGCTTTGATATGACTTGCAGAAAGGCCTCCGTCCCCTCCAATCAAACATTTGATCGTCGGTCTCGAGAGGCTTTTCGGGCTTGTCAGCAGGGCCCTCATACACTGCCCAGGTAGAATCTGGATTCCTTGCAAATACAGCACCCTTGTGAGGCGGTGTGGTGCGCTGACCGACAAAGGGGCCCTCGTTGACTCAGGAGCCCAGACCAATGTAAATGGCGGGCGCCGGCCTGGTCTCTGCTGGGAAATGCCTCTCAGTCCCAGACCTGACGTTAGAGTTACCTGGTGGCGAGTCCATCGCGTGATACGGTCGTTAAGCCTTCACCTCAGTGGCGTGTTTCGCCAAATAGGATTTGAGGTGGGCGAGGGGCTGAGCGGGGAAAGCCCGGTCCTTAATTCACTTAAAATAGATTTCCCCCTGCTTGATATGTTTTCCCACTCTGTCTCGGCGTAAGATGTTGTCGTCGGGCATCGTAGTCATTTTGTTTGGCATCTATCATCGAAACCATGTTTCGGTAATTTACATAGGGTCGATGTTTTGTTGCTTCAGACGCTGTTAAACTAAGTGACTAGGAGAAAGGAGTGCAAGGTGATGTGTGCGACTATTACAGGCTGCCTTGTAAATATTCGGCTGGTAGCTGCAAGGACGGGTGCTGGTTACAGCGCAGCACTCACGTTTGGCATGTTCGACACGGGTAGTGTTGTTTTGGTGGTCACTGTTGGACGATTGCCGCTGTTCGTTTAGCCGGCTGGTGTCGATTGTCAGGTTTTAAGTGTAACTGTTCCTTTAAGTGTTTACATAGTGAAGGCCGGTGCATTTCAAGGGTTCCTTCGAACGTAGACGGCTAATAAGTTGGTAACATTTCTTGGGCGCTAATATTTTACTGTCATGTTTCACTTTCCGATAAGAGATCGTAGCAAAATAAGGCAACTTGCTGCAGTCCGTAGAAGCCGAAACACCGCTGCACAATGCCAAAACACTCAGAGAACAGCACAGTGCTTAGCCAGAATCAGTGGGACATATGAATCTTCTAATAAAAGAAACATTCAGCATGCAGGAAGAGCAGAGATACTCAAGTAAACATAGTACAAACGTGAGGCGTTTTGAGTGTAAATGGCTTAGACATCTGCACTCAACTGAACATGCCATCTTAGTTTACACTTTATTTTTTTCTTTTTTACCCGTGAAACGATTAGTAGAAACCTCGTTTCAAATCGATATAATTTTGAGCTCCCATTTTTGGCCTATTAGCACTTAGGGTCCACACGGTTATGGGCCAAAACCACCGTCGGGGGGGGGCAATTGGACATTGGGGAGCGGGGGGGGGGGGCAATGACCCAACCAAAAGAATACAACTCGACACCCGTGTATGCCCCCGGTTCTTGCAGGCGGGGGATACCCAATGCAACAGCGCTATTCTCCGTGCAGCGTGACGCATACACAGGCAGCTGGCATGTGGGTGCGACTGCGGACGGACCACCAAGCGGGGTGGTCGGTCCGCGGCGGAAACCTGGGGCTCTTCCGAGTACCGGCGGCGGGCGCCAGTACCGCAGCAGAGATGCTGCTGGTGGCGGGTGGGAAGGGTGTTATTTTCTATCGTTGGCCAGCGGTGGAAATGCGCCCAGACGTGAGTGTCGGGACAGCATGCTGTTAGTGTACGTAAGCAGAGAGATGTACGTCAGGGAAGAAATCAGTTAGACCTGCAAGGGCTGCGGGACTATAGTCTTAGCGTAGATAAAAGGCAAAAGTCTTCTAGTGGCCACGTGCTGTTTCATCCACAATTCTGTTCCGAGTAAATCACCCAAATGACCTTGTGGTTCAATCGCTTCGCAATAAGACGGCAATCTGCTCATTATGTTATGAAAGATGAGCCAGTTTGGTACAACCAGCGCGACGCTTAGCCGCCGCATGTTACGAGGGAAATGCCGTTTTGTTAGGAAATTCGATCTCACGCTGATCCCATTCCCCTCACCCACGTGGCAACAGAATTAATCACCACTGCGTAGTAAATCCAACTGTATTTCTTAACCGAAGGGCCTCTCGCCCACTCCGGTCCCCTGACCCCCCGCCTTGCCGACAGATCGTTCGGAGCACCGTGATGGCGCTGGTGGCGGCGCTGGCCGGCGGCGCGGCGTACCTGCTCCAGCGCGGCGATCTGTGGCGCACTGCTGCCGACACCGTGCACGCGCAGGCGCGGCAGGCGCTGGCCGGGCTCGGCCTGTGAGCGGCGCATGCGCAGACTCCGAACGCTAGAAGACGGGCGGAGCACGAACAACGCGTCCAGGGGAGGGACGACGTTTCCGGTGGGGAAACTGGCGGACAGGACTCTCATGAAAAGATGTGGGGCTGCTGGCAGGTGACCTCACGCATCTGATGCCCGCCGACGGGTGTGCGGTGGCGGCGGAACATGAGGTATTTGCCGGGCCTGTCCGTGACGTATCCCCGAAACAGCAACTCCGGTGCCGCGGGGCGGAGCCGCCTGTGACCTTGTGTGAGATGACCGGTGATCCGTTCATGCATTCTGTCCCAGTTTTTTCGCCCTCAATAGTATGACGCCTTTATGAAAGGCCATTCATCGAATACCCCACTCGAAGCACGCAGACGCCCGCTGCACCGTCGGGATCTCGGCGCCGTCCGGACAGCTGGCTCGGGCCTGCTCGCACGGATTGACCTCGCGTGCGAGCAGCTGCAGTAGACACCCCACTACGGAGCACTTGTTCAGCCATGTGTTCAGCCAGGGCGTGACTTTGTACCGCACCAGCAAGGACGTACAGACGGGCCTGCGATCCTGGCCCCACACCACCGCGCGTGCGGACTTTGCGTTGTGGGGAGACGATCGGCCCTAAGTGGAAAAGGGGCGGCATATCTGCGCTAGGACGACGCAGGACCGGCCTAGTGCCCACATCCCTCCACGGCTGTCCGCACCGCCCGCTGACGCGCTCTGAAGCCCTCGACTCCGTGCAACGCCGTCCGAGAAACAGTTTCAGCCGCCCGGGACGCGGGTCACCGGTCTCTCTCCCGCAAACGTCGCCGCTGACGCGTGTGCCGCCGGCCGTCACCGCGTCCGCCTGTCCCACGACTCGCTGGGGCTGTTCCTCCCCGAAGGACGATTCGGCGCGCCCTCCCGAGCGAGGTCATCGCGTGTTTACCCACAGTATCAGCTGCAGGTTGCTGCTGCGGTCTCCTGTTAGAATATGTGCGACCCTGAATACAGTCATAGTGCTAACAGTCGGAATTTGTCGTATCCAGGCGTGTGAGAGCTTAGGCCAAGGCCTTCCAGATGCCGTATGCTTGTCGTCTCGGCTTACTCCGTGACTTGTTCGACAACGTCGGCACGTGCAAATGAAAAAAAAAACAGGCCATCAGCCCTAATAACGCCTCCTTGTCCCGCGGACAGTGCGCAGCTAGAAAACACAACCGTCATGCTGCAGTTCAATTCATACGACTGTATATTTGCACGCACAATACACTAACGGAGCACCGTGGGAGCGGACTCGCTCCAGGCAACTGATGAGTCCCAACCTCAGATTCCCTTGCAGGGCGTAAACACAGGTACAAATACGACAGCGTAACTTCGGCCGATGGATCAATGGTAAACGAATATAACAGAGTCGAACAGGGTGACGAACACTCCCCGCGCGTGGCGGGGCGCCAGAGCGGCCTAGCCCGCCTCCGCGGCTGATAACGCCACAACAACGCGCCGTCGCAGCCGCGGCTACGAGGGGTGCCCATGCGGCCCGGATGATGATGATGATGAAGGCGATGCTGATGGTAACGATAACGCCACGGAGGCGGCGGGCGAGGGCAGCGATGCCGCCACCACGGCCGAGGACACGTCGACCGGCTTCTGGTGCACGGCGTGACCTGCAGCGGAGGCGCCGCCGTGCTCAGTCTGGCGCTTTCTGGAGTCGGGCGCCAGCGGCGTGGGGCCGAACATGCCCAGAACAGCGTTCCGCACACCTCTCCCACAAGAGCGGCAAAACGAGCCTATCTTCGCCAGGCGGGTCATCAAGCGTGCTCTGACGGCCACCTCGCAGACAATGCACCAGTCTGGCAGTCGGAGATCACGCCACTCCTGCCGCACCGCGCCGGCCCGGCGAGGCCGGCCGGCGGCCGGGCTCCATCATCCACTTCTGCACACTTCTGTTACTACTGCATTACTAGGTACTACCGCACACCGCCAGTACTGCGCTCGCCGTCCGGCGGCCGCTCGCCTCTCACCTCGGGCCGGCAGCGGGCTGGCCGGGTGCGGCAGCTGGACCAGCTTGTAGCCCTGCAGGCCCTTGAGGCCGGGCAGCAGCACGGGCTGGTGGGCGGCGGAGCTGAGCACCACCGTCCGGCCGGCGGTCACCGGGCGGACGGCCGCCACCCCGCCAGACTGCGGGTCAGGTCACACACGTCACGCAGGTCGCGACGCATGGCCCGACGGCGGCGGCTGTCGAGTTACGGATCACCGCACGTACGTCCGTGCGCCTTAGTACGAGTCACACAGAGGTCAAGTGAGGGTCAAAGGTCAGATTTTAGACACGGGCTGCGGGTTGAGCACGAAGATTCTTCGCTCATTCGATGTCATACACATGTCTGTAGCGCCGGCGACTGGCATCACACAAACTCGGAGCGGCGGTTGAGACGCCACGCCTCACACAAAATCACAGCAGCGGCAATGGGACCACCGCGGCCGGCGCCGACCCCGGCTAAGCCGAGAAGACTGCGCCAGCCAAGCTCATGGTGAGCGTCGCATGCCGCATTCTCGCCACGCGCCGTATCGCCTTAAGAGTACCAGACCTTCGCTGAAGGTCTGCCAGCGCCGCCACAATACAAAAAATAAGTTCTTGCGGATCTGAGCAGAGCTGACCTGACCATGCTTGATTACAAGTAAAAATTGGTTAAAAGCTACGCTGGCCTCAATCCGTCACTTACTTCGACTTTGTTAGCCTTGAAGACAGCACATCAGTAAGCTGACGAAGGCGTACTAGTAGGGACTTTGTGATGAGATTAGCTGGGCTTCACGCAGTATTTTTAATAACCGTAGCACAACTCCCACAGCTGTACCAAACGTCTCCACACCCCGTACACAAACGGACAGAACAGAGCCAGCCTCGTAAGCAGGACCAGCCCACCCTGCGCCACGCAGCCAGGACAGGGTGAGCCCGTGGGCCCGTGGGATGGGTCCGTGGAGCGCGGTCCGTCAGGGGCCCCGTCCGCGGCCCTGGGCGCGGGCGCGGGTCCTCCCTCGGCGCGCGCGCGTCCCGCGTGCTCACCGTGAGCTGCAGGTGGCCAGCGGCCGAGGAGAGCGTCGCCGCCGCTGCCGTCAGCCGGCTGGGCGTGTGCACGGCCGGGCCCGGGTGGCTGCTCTGGATCAACACCTGCGGCCGAGCGGCGCCGGTCACGCGACGGCCGCGCACACCACCTGGCGGAGGTAGCCGGCCGGGGGCCAGCCGGGGCCGCCGCACCGCGCACGCCGGTCACACGCCCCGGCCGGGCGTCGCCGCCCGCCCGCCCCTCGACGGAGCCGCTCGACGGTGTCAGCGGACCACTATCCGCCAGCGACGGCCGGCCGCCGCACAGTCAGCAGAGGTCTGGAGAGTCGCGGCGAGAGATCGCCGGCACCGTCCAGCCGTCCGCCGCCACCACTCCCACGCGCCGAGCTCAGCCCAGCTGATCGCACTCGCCGGCGAGGCGCCGCTCCCCGGCGGTGCGCCGACTGACCTGCGGCTGCTGCTGGGCGGGCTTGGCGGCCGGGCGCGCGGCGATCAGCACCTGCTTGCCACCGATCTGGGCGAGCGTGAGCGCGCCGCCGGCCGGGCCGGGCGCGCCCTGCTGCTGCAGCAGCCGGCTCAGCTGCGACACCGGGATCGTGATGTGCTTCAGCTGCTGACCGCCGGCCGGCGGCGCCGCCGCCGCTGCCGCCGCCGCCGTCGGAGCGGCGCCCGCCGCCACCAGACGCGGCGCCGACGCCGAGGACGCCACCTGTCGGCCGCGCGGCGGGCGTGTCACGCGCGGGCGGCGGTACCCGGCCCACTCCACGACAATGCCGGACGGCCAGCCCCAGCCGCGGGGTCTCGAGAACACGCGGGGTAACGCGACGCAGGCGAAACACGCGTCGCTCGCCGGCTGCCTGTGCCCTCCCGAGCGCGTTGGGGCGTGACGCACATAGCGGTCTGGATCGCTTCTGCAGCGACGGGCCCGTCTGCAGACGGCACACACTGCTCCGACTGCACGGTCGACACGGCCCAGTAGAGCGGCCGGCGCACTTTGTCCACCTCAGCCGCCCCTCAGTGAGCGGGAGCGAGACGGTGCTGGTGCGCCGGGTTCATCATCTCTGCACCGTATCTCACTGGCCATGCCCGTGACGAGCACAACATGAAGGCCGGTCGGGCAGGTCGGGGCTACAAAGTCCAGCAGCGAGCGGCGCGCGTCCACGAGCTATGAGTCCCGACCCGAGCTTGTTCTCTCCAACTGATGTTCCGCGCGCGTCAACGTGCAATGTGTGCCCGACAGTTCCATCAGTCCGCAAACTGAAGCGTACCATAATCCGCTTCGCTCTTTTCGCGACACATGCGGCTGCTCCCATCACTAGCGTGGCAGCCTGACCACGCCGGCTGACCGCGGCACGCTGCAGGACGCAGCGGCCGTCGGCAGCTGACTGACCTGCACCAGATGGGCGGCGGAGACGGCCGGCCGGCTGACGACGGGCCGCGCCTGGCCCGGCGCCGGCTCCGGCTCGCCGGCGGCGGCGGCCGCCACCACCAGCGGCGCGGCGCGGCGCGGTCCGGCCGGCGCCGGCGCCGCCGCCGGCCGCGGCGCGCCCACGATCAGCGAGGGTGCGGCGCCCATCGGACGCGGCCGCGCCGCCAGCAGCGGCCGAGGGGGCGCCACCAGCACCGAGGGCGCACCGGCCGCCGGCCGAGCTGCCGCCGCCGGCAGCGGGCGCAACTCCGACTTGACCGCCTGCCGGGCAGAGGCGGCGGTCAGACAGGGGGTATTCGGGCGCATCGACCGCTCCGCCACTTAGGCGAGGGGATCTTACGGCGCGCCGACATCGGAGGTCACATCACCTTACGGCAGCCACTTAGCAACACCCAGTCGGCGGCAGACGTTCGAAGCAGAGCCCGATGGCTGACAGAGACGAGCCGACATCGGGATCACCAGGCCAGACGGTGACGCCGCCCGCTCCACCGACGCCTGACGCGCTGCGTCACTAGGCACGGAGACGCGCCATGAGCGGGCGCAGCGGCCGGCTCTGGCGCCCGCGCACCTGCGGCTGGTTGACGATGGGGATCAGCTTGCCGTTGGCCAGCAGCGCCAGCTGGGGCGCGGCGCCGGGCGTCTTGGGCGGGATGTGTACGATGGCGTGCTGGTTCTTCACCACCTTCACCGACTGGACGGCGGCCGCAGCTGGAGGCGCAGGCACACGAGTTGTGGGACGGTGGGGCTGACCGGGATATCAGACGGGCACGGATTCTGGCGACACGGCCGTTCGCGCTGATTTTCTCTGCGCCCGCCGCTAGCAGGGCTCGGTCGGGCCGGCAGGGCCGGTAGAGCTAGGTCGGAGGCCACAGAGCATCACGGGGGAGACTTCAGCATCCGTGAAGTAACAGTGAGCCTGACCGAGACAGCCACGTGTGGCCGCCCGCCACGCCAGTGACGACGCACCGCACATCACACCGGGCAGCGACTGACCCAGGGCCTGTAGCTGACCTTGCTGCGCTGGCGAGGCGGGCGCGGGCGCCGGAGCAGCCGCCGACGTCACTCCCACGGTCCGCGGCACCACCAGGTGCGGGCTGGCCGACACAGCCGCCGTCTGAGGACACGGCACACCGGCACGTCAGCGCGGCGGCGCGAGGCGGCGCACGACCCGCGCCGGTCATGACGCCACCGCGCCGCCCCGCATACCTTGTGCGCAGAGCAGACGAAGGCGACAATCAGCGGCGCGCACGACGCGGCGAGATGCCGGCAGCACTGAACACACCACCCACACCGACCACACGCATCACAGAGCCCGACCTCGGCCCCACTGGGCCGGCCTCCGCCGCAGCCACGTCGCGTCTGGCGGTACACGGTGCGCCGGGCGCCCGCGCCGCGGGCCTCACCGCGAGCGTGGCGGGCAGGGTGCGCGCAGGCTGGGCGCCGACGGGCGCGGCCGTCGGCAGGATGCTCTGCACGGCCAGCTCCGTCTGCGTCAGCGAGGCGGCCGGCTCCTGCGCAGGCACGCACGGCACGCGTCAGCCATATGGCACCAACGGCACGCAGCCCTGGCGTCTGGCCGTGTGCAGGGGCGGATCTAGCCTGGAGTTTTTTTTTTTGGGGGGGGGGGGGGGCAACCGTTCGTCGCCAGCTGCCTGGTGTGGGATCCGAGGTCCAATGCATGGTGCGTGGTGCTTTTCGCGAGTACCTAGTAGGGACACCATTCAAAAACGAAAAAAACACCGAAATGTTCTTGAATCTTGAACAGAAGTTAAAACAAAACAGTTTAAAACAGTCAAAGTTAAAACAGATGGCAAGTAGACGAAACTTGTATGGAGTTCTGACAATGTTTTTTTTTGGGGGGGAGGGGGCCAAAGCATACTCTCAGAGGTTTTGGGGGCCATGACCCCGTGCCCCCCTCCCCCGCCCCCCAGGATCCGCCTATGGCCATGAATGGTGGTTCGCAGGCACGTTGGCGGCCAGGGCCGTCGCGTGCAGACCGGCGTCGGTAACAGGGCGGGTGCCACGGCGGGACGGCAGCACAGGCACGCATGATCGGGAGCTAGGTGGAACGAGACGGCAAAACGGACTTCAATCCCGGTCCGAGACCGTCCGGTCTACGGCGCACCGACAGGAGTAGCTGCAATCAGCCGTCACACCACAGATCGTTCGCTGTTCACATCAAGCCAACACGCTGCACCGACCTGCGCCGCTGCCGGCTGAGGCAGCGCAGGCGGCGGAGGCGGCGGTGGAGGCGGAGGCGGTGGTGGCGGCGGCGGAGGCGGGGGCGGGGGCGGCGGCGGCGGGGCGGTGTACGCCGGCCGGCTGGCGGTCGGCGGCGCCGGGACAGCGCGCGGCTTCAGCAGCGACACGCCGGCGGGCGCGGCCGACCGCGCGGGCGCCGCCACCGTCGGCGTCCGCTTGACGGTGGTGCGCCGCCGCGGGCTGCTCAGCTGCCGCTGCCGGTCGATGGCCTCTGCCGACGGCGCGGGCCGGCGTCAGAGGGCGGACACGCCGACACCCACATCGAGGACACTGCGGGCGTCAGGCGGCCACGTGATCACGCGCTCAATGCTGTCGGTACGGTCGTGCCGGTTTAGTTCGGGCAGCACTCGCGCGCAGCCCCCGCATCAAGATGGGTCTGTGCGACATTCAGTACGTACCAAAATCGGCCTCCGACCGGTGCCTGTGCAGGTAGAGCCACAGTTTTCGATGCGAATCATACCTGGAAAAGCCAGACATTACTTACACGTCATATGGGGCTTAGGACAAGATGCCATTCCTAGGTGATGTTGCCTAGTTAAAGAGCATTCGAACACATAAAAGACATGCATAGCTAAAAACGACCACACAAGCCTTAGGTATTCAACGGGAGTTCTCACCACCCAACGCTTTGCCGCACAGCGTGATCTGACGTACATGTCCCGACTACCATAAACCGTTCTTCACCACCCTCACATCATGGAACAAGGACACGAGTCATTGTCCCCACCCAAGTAACCAGACAAATACAATGACCGACCATCGCACTGTCGTCTCACACGGCGCTCCGCCGCGATAGCGACTGACCTCCTCTCGCCCCCCTCCTCCCCTGCCGGCCGGCCGTTAGACCCCAACTCACCCGACGCAGGCGTCTGCCTCGCTCCCGCCCGCCGGCAGCTGGACCCTCGCTCACTTGACGCAGGGGTCGGCCTCCCCCTCTCCCGCCGGCAGCTGGACCCTCACTCACCTGACGCAGGGGTCCGCCTCCCCCTCTCCCGCCGGCAGCTGGGACCCTCACTCACCTGACGCAGGGGTCCGCCTCCCCCTCTCCCGCCGGCAGCTGGGCCCTCACTCACCTGACGCAGGGGTCGGCCTCCCCCTCTCCCGCCGGCAGCTGGGCCCTCACTCACCTGACGCAGGGGTCGGCCTCCCCCTCTCCCGCCGGCAGCTGGGCCCTCACTCACCTGACGCAGGGGTCGGCCTCGCCGTGCAGCCGGTCCAGGGCCGAGCTGACGGCGCCGGTCATCTGCGCCTCGGCGCCGGCCGCCAGGAAGCCCGAGTCACGCACCAGCTCGCACACGTCGCCGCGCGAGCCCTGGCCGTTGGGCAGGCGCGCCACGGCGTCGCGCACCAGCGTCAGGATGGTGACGCAGGCCGGCCGGTCGGCGGCCAGCAGGGCGTGGCCGCGGGCGGCGCGCGCGTCCCGCCCGGCGCCGCCCTTCACCGGGCCCACCACCGACTGGTAGCCGTGCAGGCGGTAGGTGAAAGCGCGCCGCGGCGTCTGGTACCGCAGCCGCTCCTGCGTCGCCGCGCGGGCCGAACACGTCACGTTAGGAGGGGGCGTTTGCGAGACGACTCCGGCTGGCCCGTGTTTTACTGAGGTGCGTCGGTGAGTGCTCCTACAACATGCTCAGGAAACACGCAGCCCCCGCTCGCACAACTGATTCACGTATAAAAGTTTGAACGTTTGGGCAGGAGTTGGCAGAAAACTGGCGTGAGAAACACAGCTGTTTTATCATTTTTTCCGCACACCTGAATATTTCACAAAATGCCGCCATATTATGCCTATAAGACATGTTTCGAACAATATTATAAATTTGATGAAAATGTCCAAAGCTAACCACATTCTGACTGACTACTCAGACACAACAATACACACATCAGGACTATGCGCTTCACATTTCTAATGGAAATTATGTTCCAGAACTCCTCAGGCCCCAGAACATTCAAAACATGTGCATGCTTTTGATACTTATACTTCATACACCCGAGTGACATTTCGCCGGCCAGACCAACTATAGCCACAGCACCACATATAACAACACCTGCGCGGCTGCGGCTGGCGTGGCTACCCTGGCCCAGCCATACCCACCTGTCTCCTGTACTCGTCCTTCTCCGCGGGCAGGCTGGGCTGCACCACCCACGTGGTGGGGTGCAGCGGCGGCGGCACGGGGCCCGTCGTGTCCACCGCCGGCGGCTCCGGCTTGATGATTGTGTCCCTGCGACGGCGCAAGGTCAGGTGCCATACGGACGGCACGGTCGCCACCGTCGCCACGAGGATGGCGACTCCGTGCACAACGCAACGGCTCCCCACGGGAACTTACTGTGCATCTTGACTATAAATAAAAATACTACGGCAAAGAAGGCATTAGGGTTCAGCACGCCACGGCGAACGCTGTATTTGGTCATGGGGCAAAACGACGGCAAACGTTGGGCACGACCAACAAACGGAACGGAACGCAAGCCAAGCATAAATAATTAGATGCATACAATCCGAGAGCTGACAAAAGCCAACATGATAGACGGACACGATTCGGTGCTGGAGCGCCGGCGCCGGCGGACGCCACACTGACTTCCTCTGTATCCAGTAGGCGCAGAGCGACTCCAGATGGATGTCGGAGTCCCGGCCGGCGCCGATCCACTGGTACACGCCCGCCTCCCGGCTGTGGTCCAGGAACGGCACCAAGTTGATCTGCGACTGCAGCTCTGCCAACGAGTGGCCGGAGCGTAGACGTCAGGCTCTAGCGGCCACGCCGGGCAGGAGGAAGACACAGGTGAGGCAGAACGTGATGCGTATAGAGTGGAGCGGGTGGGCGCCGCGATCTGACGCACAGCACCGCCAGGTTCCTGACGTCCTCCAGATTGTGGCTGGGACTATGTGGGGGTGGCACGATCCAGCCTGAATCAAGAGCTGATCTCACTTCAGCGAACAGCCAGCCTCGGGATCAAAGTCCGCTCTGTGATGGTCGTCGACTCCTAAGCCACATCCCACGTCCCGCCGGTCAGGCGGTGCGCCGCAGGCCACGCAGCCCGAGCCAGCTCCCCTGAGAGGGGTGGCGCCTCTCCCCAACCACGGCTGAAGTCGCCCGAGGGGCAGAGATAGGCCTCTCCATCTAGCGGCAGAGTCTTCCCCTCTGCCCATGAGCACGACTTACCATCTCCCACCCTCCCCCCCCCCCCCCCCCCCTCCCCCTCTCCCGATCGGCGACTCACTCTCCCCGAGGGAGACTCTCGTCGCTCTGCCAGACCGGGGCGCACTGTTTCTGCTAACTTCTCGCCTCCCCGAGGGCACCTCATAACTTCCCCAAGCGGTTCCGTCTTCCCAAGGAAAGAAACCTCCCCCCCCCCCCCATATCACACGACCGGAGCCTCCTGTCCAGGGAGGAGAGAACAGCCTTCTGCCTGGGGCGTGGCGCCTCACCTCGAACCTCGCCGGAGAGGAAGGCCAGCGCCGAGGCGAGCGCGTCCACCCAGCTGGGCTCGCGCTGGTACCAGTCGTTCAGCGGCGATATGGGCGACGCCTGCCAGCTGCGCACGGCGCCGTACACATCGCGCTCGGCCAGCCGGTCGTCCGGGTCCGAGCAGAACACGTCGCGCAGCAGCGAGAAGAAGCTGGCGTGCGTCTGCTGACCGAGCGCCGCCGCCTGCCAGCCGGCCGCCGCCGCCGCCGCCGCCGCCGCCGCCGCCGGAGCGGGCGGAGGTGGCGGCGGCGGCGGCGGCGGCGGCGGACTGGCGCGCGGCTCCGATTTGATGGCGGGCGGCGGCTCCGGTTCCGAGTCCGAGTCGGTGGAGCGGGACGGCGGCGAGCGCTTCAGCAGGCTCTGCAGCTCGAGGCGCTGGCGGTCGCGAGCGCCGGCGCCGGCCGGCGGCACCTGGCGCACCACAGGGGCGTGAGCACGGGAGACCAGACAGCGCACCGCCGCGACAGGCGTGCCTCGCTCAGGTGGTAAGCATTGGGAGGGGCGGCACCCATTGACACATTTCTGATCACAAGACCTGCGGGCGCCTGTGCGCACGTTGCACGTTGTGTGCACGTACGCACGCACGCTCCGTGCGCGCAAGCAAGGGACGCAGCACGAAACCAATGCCGAACCAGCCCCCAGGCGAATTTTCCCCGCCATCACACCGCCGCCGTCGCCGCGCCCCACCGCTGCCACTGACCTGTCCGCGGGCGCGCCGGCGCCGGTGACGCGCCAGCAGCTGGGCGAAGCGCGCCTCCGACACCTGGTACGGGTTGGCCTCGGCCGAGGCGTGGTCGCCCAGGTGCAGGCCGCGCTGCGCCTGCCGACTGCCGGTGGCCGCCACCAGCACGTGCTCGCTGCCCAGCGACGCCTCCAGCTTGGCTAGGTGGCGCTGCTGCTTGCGCGTGAGTGCTGCCGGAGGACCCTCTGCGGGTGGCGGGGAGGGGGAACGGCGGACGTCAGCGGCAGGCGGAGGACATCACCCGCTCTGTCGCAGCGGGACACGGCGCCATTGGTGGGCCACTGAGCGCTACCGGCCGACGGACGGCGCTGTGGTCAGGGCTGCCTCCCAGCAAGGTGGACAGGATCAAATTATTTGATTTGATGTTTGTTTTCCATTATGGGCCTGAAGCAGTGCATGATGAGTGGATTGGGGATGTAAGCAGAACGCTTAAATCTGAGCGCTTCTCTCAACAATAACAAGATACGGTCATCGCCGCCAGGGAACCCACGACCCACCGCCCACTCGTCCGATCTGTAAGCCGGCACGGGCCAAGCGCCCGCCGCCACTCCAGTCTACACATATAGCCGTCTCGGGCCGGCGACGGACGCCCGGCCCGGCAACGCCACCCAGTGGCCCGTCTGCTGCCCGCGCCCGCTGGAAGTTTTTACGCGAATCGTTTGGGAACCACTGGAAAAGAAATGTTTGGAAAGTTTTTGCTATCTGCTGGCCATTGCGATCTTGTAAACCGCTACCTCTGAGATAGATACTTTGGTGCTCGTTGCGAGTGAGCTCCGAAAAGTTTGGAATGATACGATCTGTTTTACATAGCAATCAAATTTGGATTTCATGATAACGAGGACAGTTTAATACAAAGTGTTTAGGGTTTTCATATGGGTAGCCACACGAGCAAGAGGGACTAGGTGTAGTTGGATTTTGAATTTCGAACAGGTAGGCATTAAGGTCTGACATTCCCAATCTCAGCCTAGTATTTGGAATGCTACCATGCCTGGATCCAAAGCTATGACACACCGGAGGTGCGGCCACACCGCAGCGCTAGTATATTTCCCGTTGGAAGGAACGAGACGACTGGAGGGATGACACCTCGAGCGGGAGCTGGTTCCATCTTCTCGTAGTTGATGGAATGTAGGATTTTTAGTATGTTAAAGTTCTGTTTGGTGATGATGTGGGTGTCATTGCATATTGGACGTCCTGTTGCAAGTACTCGTGTGTCAGGTAGAAGTGCAGTGACGTTTGTGGGCCGTAGATGTTGATTGAGGGTGTGGAACAGCGTCAGTTTGTGTACGTTCCTTCGTGGCTTGAGAGTGTTCCATCCTAAATCGTCAAACAGTGCACGAGTGTGTGTTCTGTTGAGTGCATCGGTGGTTAGTCTTGCTGCACTGTACTGTAATCTGTCAAGTCTAAGGGAGTCACTGGTTGTCAAAAATCCGTCGTATACTACGTCACAATAATCAAACAAGGGAAGAATGTAAGTCGTATATATGCCGTTGAGAATACGCCGAGGCGGAAGTCGCGATAGTGGGTAGAGAGGCCCAAAGGCTCTACTGATTTTGGAGATGGTGTCATTACCGTGCTGATGAAAGTGAAAATCAGTAGATATCGTCAGGCCAAGGTGTTTGTGGCTTGTGACGGAAGGAATTAGTTCGCCATCAAATGCCAGTTGCGGAGTGTTACGTGTGTTTCTGTTGGTGAATGTTTGTTGAATTGCTTTCCTGGCGTTGAACGTGATGAGCCAGTCTTTGCCGAACTCTTGCATCATATGTAAATCGTGTTTGAAGTGCCGCTTGTACGATAACTGGGTCGTGTGAGTAAGCTGTGTACAGTGTAGTGTCATCGGCAAAGAACAATACGTCATTGTCAGTTTTGTCGGCCAGGCCGTTCAGATATATAAACGCAAGGACAGGCCCCAGAACAGACCCCTGCGGGCATCCAGCATGTATGGTCCAAGGCGTGCTGAAACTGTTGCCTACCTTAACTATCTACTTACGGTCTGAGAGATACGATTCTGGCAAATTTGGGAGAGTTCCTGACAAACTACAATAGTTCTTGCACTTGAGTAGGAGGCCCTCATGCCATATCTTGTCAGAATATTTACTAATGTCCAAGTAAATGGCTGTAAAGTCATTGCCTCGGTCCAAAGCTGTATAAAGATTGTTAATTAAATATACCAGCTGAATTTATGTGCTACGTTTTGGACGGTATCAACTTTGTTTCTCAGAGAGCAGCCCATTCTCAATTGGTGTTGATAGATACCTTTAAAGATAATTCTTTCAAAAATTTCGACACACAAGGAAGTAAACTGATTGGTCTGTAGTTAGCAGGACCCGAGCTTGACCCCTTGTTTTTGAAAATGGGATGAACATTTGCTTCTTTCCCGGTGGAAGGGAAAAATACCTTGGCTTAGTGACATGTTGAACAGTTTAGTGAGTGGAGTCTTTACCAACATGGCAGTCATTTGTGATATTTTCGCTGAGAGATTGTCAGAACCGCATGCTTTGTTTGGACCGAGAGTTGAGTGTGCTCAGTACTTCATCCTCTGTAATGTTTATGCTGTCGAACGTGGGTGGTGGATCCACAAGCGCGGTCTCGGGGACAGGAAGCTCGTCAGTTGCGAGTTGTGACTGTCTGGCAAGAAAGTCACCTAGTAGGTTAGCTTTATCTAAGTCAATAGTGTTGAATGGGGTCGATAGGGTTGAATCATGTCCTATGAGTGGTGGCACTGTCTCAGCTCGTGTGCGTCCTATCATTTGTTTAAAATATGGTGGTACTTGTGTGGGTTTTGCTTTGCATGCAAGTTGTTTACTTGATGTTGCAAGTGGTTGTTAAGTGTTCTGTCCATGCATGTGGCAAAATTTCTTTGTTGTCGCCAACGGTCCCAGTGGTCACCAGTCATACGCCTCTGAGCAAGTCTGAAAAGTCTGTCTCTTCTCCTCATCTCTCTCCCTAGCGCAGCATTGACCCAAGGTTTGTCACAGTTTCTCATCCTGATTATCTTTGCTTGAACGTCTCCACCTATCGGACACAGCAGTCGCACGGCGGGTCCTCACAAGAGCAGCTCGTCGCTGGACAAGGCGACGGCCGGCGCGTGCGTGCGTGCGTGCGTGCGTGCGTGCGTACGTGTTGTGTGCGTGCGAGGCCACCTTATCATCCGTTTAGCACCACCAGCTGACCTGAAGCTCGACTTACCCGCCGCTGGGTTTAAGCATAGCCTCCCGCATCTCTGGACTCGGGGACCAGCCACAAGGTGCCCCACTAAGCAGTGACCCCTGAGGTTCACAGACAGACCACCTGTCCGCTGCAGCATCGAAGGCGGACCCGGCACCCGCAGCGGGGTGCGAGGCCTCCCGGGTCGCCGGGCGGCGGGCCACTGACCGGGGTAGTTCTCGTCGGGCGACAGCTCGGCGGCGCCACAGCCGGCCTCCTGGCGCGCCAGCTCCAGCTCCTGGAAGTACCGCTTCCTGGCGCGCTGCTCCAGCAGGCGGCGCCGACTCTGGCAAGCGGAACAGCACGTCAGCGGACACTTGAGAAACACTGAAAGTTGTCTAAATCCACTGAGATAACTGTCTCAGTGGGCAATAGCTGTGCAAAACTTGACATAAAACTTGTGGAGTGCCTTTTCACATAATAATCCATGACATGGACCAACAAGTGAAAATCCGTGTAGCATTACACACAGCATGACAAAACATGAGACAAGGAAAAGGTATAACACAACTACTGTTCGCATGAAATATTTATGGTATGGGTACATACCTTTTTCTTGGTTGGTGGCAGGGAAATGGGTACATCTGGCGGAGTCTTGACAGCAGCATCCATATAAAGTTTCCTCTTGGTCACCAGCTCCTTCAGCAGGTCGTCCATATATGTCTGCCTCCATACCCTGCAGCATGTCAACACAAACACCATGTACAGTCCACCATGAGGACCACAGCCCACACAACACAGATGTTGGCTTGGCAGAGATCATTGTGCGAACCAAAAGCAGCTCCACTGGCATTACCTTGTGAGCCAGGCCGTCACTCTGATAGCTTAAGATACGGATTTGACCACACGGATGGTGCCACCAACAGAAACACATTCTGCACCAACTTCTAAGTCAGCTGACACTAAAAGCACACACACAGCCCGTGAAGCCTAACGGCAGCTGTCAGCTCAGGGCTGGCCGCTGGCCCGGCCTGGCGTCACGTGCGGGCCTCACTTGGCGTCGTGCGCCTGGGTCTCGGCGGTGAGGCGGCGCAGCGAGTGGATCTCGTCCGTCAGGTGGCCGTCGTGCAGACTGCGGAAGAACTGGTCCAGCGGGTTGCCGAACTGGAAGTTCTCGCCGGCGAACAGGCGACGCACCGTCTCGTCCTGCTCCTTGCCGGCGTCATCCCCGGAAAATGTCGGCAGGAAGGTCTGTGGGACAATGCTTATTTCAGCTATGCTCAAAGAAAGCCTGCGCGGGTCTCCAATGTTCACTGCTGCTGCTGGCTGGTATTAGCTACAAGACAAACGGTAGTAAGCAGCGGCACGGCAGATTACACACCCAACACCAGAAGGCCAAATCGTTGAGCCCGCCGCTGGCTCTGGCCGCACGGACACAGACAGTGCTCCAGCACATCTCCACCGTATGCAGCCGCCCCGCTGCTCCCGGGCCCACTTCCCCTGCGGCTCGGCGAGGGCCTCCGGCGCCCGCGGGGGGGGGGGGGGCGTACCCGCAGGTGCCGGCGCTGCGGCTCCGAGAGCGCGTCCCAGGCGGTCTGGCTGAGCACGGCGTCGAAGGCAGGCCGCCGCTCGCAGATGGCCGGCGGCACGGGCACCAGCTCGCCGTTCAGCCGCAGCTGCTCGGCCGCCGCCTCCCACGAGGCCATCGCTAGCCCGCGTCCGCCGGCGCCGCCGCCTGCCGCCCACCGCCACACGGTCAAGGTCAGGGTCACGCTCACGCTCACGGCTCCAGACGAGACGAGGGTGGCATGGCCGCGCGGCAGAAGCACCGTGGTGCAGGAAAATATGTCAGCTCTTACCAACATTGCTCTGTGTTTATAAAAACAAGCCAATGATGATGAAACTGTGTGATGGGGCAACAAATGCATAAAACTTTCACATGAGTTCCCTTACAGAGCAAGGCCCACCACAACCATATCTCACTGAGTGTCTGAACACAAAATCCTGCTAAAATAACCACTACAATGAGGTAACCTTGTCATGACCTATGCCATGTACAGGTTCACAAATGTCCCAAATGTGGTGAAAACTATGACAAATCAGCCACTAAAAACTTTGAATATACCGGTTGGCAGTTTCAAAGCCATTCCAGTATTAAACATCAGTCTTGGCTGGGTTAGTGTACCAGTCTAAGCCAGGCACAAAGACACATGTGCACAGCAGGTTTGTGTAAAAGTCATGAGGAAATCAGTGTGGCACACAGTTGCTGGCTTCACATTGAAGTGTGAGGTAGAGCAGGTTAAAAAAACAAACAGGCAGATGTACCAGAAGTTCTACCAAGTCTGGGATGGTCATTTTCTATTATTTTCCACTCATCACCTTGACAGTGATGCAATTCCAGAGATTGGGGCTCCGGCCTTGCCCCCCCCCCCTCCCCACACACACACACTAGAAGCTAACATAACTATGCACATGCATCCATTTATTTGTTGTATTTAAATGTGGGCATATTGGTGTGAAACCAGATTGAATGGCAAAGCCCACAAAGCGGAAGGAGGACCTGTCCTCCAGTGAAGGCAAGACCATGCTGCACTTAGGGTAAGGACTATCCACTTTCACACTGAAACTGTCAGCACTTAAACACTGCTTTTTGACACATAACTGTGGCATTGACTACAAAGGAGCATTGTCACATCATCTTAACTGTGAAAAAACTTGCACAATGCCAGCCATTGTCAACCACAACTGCCAGAGCAACCATGGGACCTTATCATGAGAGGATATACTCTATGTTTACATCTTCCTTATGCTTTACCATGCAGTTCTTACAGGTTATTGTATGATGATGATCTGGCTATACTGATCTAGTATAGGGCTATACTGATGATGATCTGGCTATACTGATCTGGCTATACTGAAGCATTTGCCCTGCTGTAGAATAGGACTACTGCTTATATATTACATGACAACTATGCCTGCATCTGCGGCTGGAAAAATGCAAGCTATGCTCATGTATTTTTATCTTAGATCTGTAACTGAAGGCTTAGTATCTGACTGGAACTGGGTCATAGGTGAAGTGAAGAAGCACAGTAGTGCAATCAATAAGTAAAGCATTTGAAAGCATGATAAGGTATGTGCTATTCTGGCTTGATAAAAATGGATGAATTTTCAGTTTGGTCTTTGGCAAAAGTAAACATTTTCATTACTCAAGCACACAAACATTAGTGCACCAACTGCACAATCGAATTTTCAGTTTGGTCTTTGGCAAAAGTAAACATTTTCATTACTCAAGCACACAAACATTAGTGCACCAACTGCACAATCATTTATAATGGATATGATGTATCAGAGTGGTGCAACTTTCAGCAATGGTGGTCATCAGCCTTTGATAGTACCAATCAAAGTTGAGCACCCCAGATGACCTAAAAACCATCAGTAGTTAATTATTCATGAAGCTGGGTGTACATCAAAGGTCAGACACTCAAAGCTGAGCACCCCAGATGACCAAAAACCATCAGTAGTTAATTATTCATGAAGTTGGGTGCATATCAAAGGTCAGAAACACACTGAGATAATGAGACAGAATAACTTAACAGCCTGAGCACACTCTTGAATGCCAAGCAATCTCCTGTGCACAAATATTGGGCAGAAAACCACACAGAAATATCTATTACAGGTCAGCAACAACATATCAGAAACGGCACTGTCAGGAATTAGGGACAAACTGGGCATTATGACGCTTCAGCATCCAATTGCTGACCGTAAAAACAGAAAAAACCGAAGCAAATCAGCAATGTCCTGAGTTGTGGGTCTCGGGTGCGTAGGCAAGAAACACGTATTTATGCTTACGGACTGAAATACATCCACCTATCGCGCATCGCGCCCATTTAACAAATAATGCCATCCCTCTCTCATGGTGCGAATTCATAAATTCAGCGCCCGAACAGTTCTCAAAATTTTCTGAGCTAGATGAAAAGTTATTTCGTCAATTACCTTTCTCAACGGCCGGCCGCGCCAGATTGGCACCATTGGGTAAAATTGCATCTGCGAAAACACGAAGGGAGCAGACATTTTGGCAGCACTGCCAAAAACCGTAATATAAAACGGCACTCGGGCTGTGTTTAGGCGAAATTCAATTCGATAGACGACGCCTGTGTTCCAGGATTCTCGCGGAAACGTATTTGGATACCACTAATATGATGCTTTTGCTGAAACTAGTTTTCTTACACCACGCGAGGATTATGCGTGACGCTCACAGGCGGTCGCGCGTGCGATAAATGTGCGCGGATCTGACGGGAATGGGGCCCCGGACATTGGATAAAGCATTATTGCTGTATGGCCTTGCCTTGGACTGTCGAGTGCGTCATCTGCCATTCTTTTCTCATGCAGTGCTTTCCGCATGCCCAAGAAACCCCTTTTTTCCATGGCAAACAGCGTGCGCCAGCCATGAATGGGCGAGATTTCCTGGCGGGGTCCGTCCGAGCGGTGGCGCATAGCCCAGGCGTCCAGGTTCAGGCGTCCTTGTGCAGGCGAATTTTCAGCAAACGCGTCCCAGGAGAACGTAGTTTTGCCCCACCATTATTCACCCTCCTTCAACCCATAGTTATGAAATGACCTTTTTTGGCCGAAAGAGCTCTCGTCCGAACCAAACAAAATGTGCACTTCACCCGCCCCTGTCTTCCCATTCTCACTTCATCCCGCATCCTCGCGACGTTCCTCTCATCCAGTGCAAGCTGTATGCGCCAGCCATGGGTGGGATTAAGTGCTCCTGATGGGAGCCCCACCTGAGCGCCGAGCACATATCCCAATGAAGGGTCCTGGTGCGGGTCTCGGCGGAGGATTCGGGTCCACGTAGTTTTGTCGGGTCATTATCCACCCCCCTTCATCCCGCCACATCCCTGAAATGGTCATTATTCGGTTAAAGAGCTCGAATCCAAACTAAACCACAATATGCATCTCAGCGGGATCGCCAGTGACGGCGTATCCCAGTTAGTTACGTGAGCATTACAGCTTAATAGCGGGACCCCTTTTTCCATGGGCTTCTGGCGCCCTGCCTATTTCATGAGGCAAAATTTTCCTTATGGGGTGGCATAGCCCATCGATGTTTCGAACGATGGACTGTTGCCGTATGCTGTTGCCGTGTGTCGTGTCACCGGTTCGAGAAGCTGGTTACCATAGCGCCTGCGTGGTTCACAATTTTGGTTCCTGGATTCCACTGGTCATGTCGGTAAAACGACGCCTGGGATCCTGGGTTCCACTGGTTCTTTCACTTAACTTAGACAGTGAATTATCAAACTCTCTCCGGCCAATTTACTTATTATTAATGGCTGAGCCTCCTGGTGAATTCCTTGACTCGTGGTACACTGGAACTTCATTCCGGGAATATCAACCGTGTTTGGGCTTTTCATGTCTGGCTACCAACACATTGATTAGGTGAATAAATTCGGAATAGTTAACATTTGTTCTTTCAACCATGATAAAAGTATTTAAGAATTGACAATATTTTACGTACACTGTTACAATGTCACAAGAAAAAGAGACATCCACCTATAAATTCTAACGATTACATGACAATGCACGTAACGCTAATCACGTTCGCGAATGTTCATAGCAAACGTCCACATACTGGAAAATGCGCGGGTCTTTTAGACAGCTAGATATTCGTAACCCAGATGCTTGTAAGTGGCTATGTAAGCATGCGCAAAAGTTCGTTTCGAAAACGTCCGTAACCAAGATGTTCGTATCCAAGATGTTTGTATCGAAGACGTTTGCATTTGTTTATGTTCGTATCTGCAAACGTTCGTGACGCAAATGTTCGTAAACGTAATTACGTTATTTAAAGTCAGAATACAGGTCCTTCTGTCATATATTCCTTATCTCAGCCCTGCTCTCGTCCGCCGTCGGCGGCTTCTGTCCTGACCCGGTTATTCTCCGCAGGGCTGACTGGGAGCTGATCGTATGGCTGCTTTGCTGCATATTCATCGATCAGCATTGCTACTTATTGGTGTGTAAAACATATACTGGACACGTGCAATAATTTTTTAAAATTATCTTCCCTTACACAATACCACCGACAACAAAACTTCGAAAAGCTACCTGCCTTAGGCATGAGTTGGTCCAACGGACATTCAATTGCCCCTCATTCAACATAGCCGTCTTAATCTACTTTTGTATGTAGGCACGGGCGTAGCCAGAGCCTTACCAAGTGCGCACGGGGTTGAAAAAAGCGCTCTGATGATGGCTTCCCCCCTCCAAAAGAATCGTCGTATACAGTTAATTTGGAAACAAGGGACTTGGTTTTCTTCGTTTTATTGTTAGTTTTACCTTAACAGAAACCAGGCGCTGCCGCAAGATCAGTGCTGTTAGCATTTTGAAGTTAATGAACTGCAGAACTCAGGCGTTGAACGACTGGAATAAATCATCAGTGCTCTTGATTTACAATTCTTCAGTGAACTCTTTCTAAACCGATAGGATTCAGAAGCATTATCGACATTCTTTATCCTGGTTTAACAAAGATATTAAGGAGCTCACTAAGGTAGAGAGTGGATGGAACTCGGTCAACACTGTCTTAACATGGCTGAGCCATGCTAAGACATTTTCTGAAATTTTGCATTTTCCAGTCAGAATCGATTAGTGATCCAAATAATAGTTTTGAACATGCGCGCTCGCAAATCTAAGCAACAAAATCATCGACGCCAGGCGTTGCAGTCTCCACCGGTCGAACGGCGCCAGCCCGTGGTTCACGTTGGGCGGCAGCCGACGGGTGGACAAAAATGATGACGCTACCGAAGGAAGTACCCTAGAAAAATTACTTCGATTAGAGATAAAACTCATGTAACGTGGTTTTGAACATGTGCGCTCACAAATCTTAGCATCAAAAGCCTCTACGTCAGGCATTGCAGTCTCCGTAGGCCGCGCAAAGTTGGCCCAGTGGCAAACACTGAGCCGTGGCTAACGGGTGGACGAAAATGATAACGCTTCTGAAAGAAGCATCTTTGAAGGCTTAAGAACATCAAATGTCGCATTCAAAAGCTAAAAGAGTATATTTAACCTTTGCCTCCTTGAGAAGAACACTAGGGTCAGGTGTTGCTGTTCACACTGCTGTTCCCGCTCATGGACTGAAAGGCCAATCCGCCCCATCGCGGGGTGTATTCCAGCTGCCATTCTGGCGACACGCAACATGATCCCCTGGTCGATCTGGAGGCCCTTAGAGGGATGCATAATATCACATTTTTCTCATCAAGTCTCGTCAATATCACATCGTCAGGTCTCCCCTGAGGCGGGAGACCTGACCCACGCAGTTGGCCCCGGAGCAGCACAGGAACCCTCATTGACACAACAACATCGCCGCATGTGGTCCAATAATTATCACATAGACTCCAGTTCCATATTTGTTCTGTGTTGTTCACAGATATTGAGGACCCCCTGAACGTAGATAGATGATATGGGGTCAAAAATTTGCATTGGCATGGTTGACCCATGATCGCCTTAACATGTCCAACATTTAATCAGAACTGATCCCTGAGAAAAATTATGAAACATGATTTTGAGCACGCGCGGTCGCAAATCTTGGCAACAACGGCCTCGATGCCCGGCGTTACAGCCTCCACGCGCGGGACCATGCGGCTAAGTCACCGTGACTGACACTGAGCGATGGCCAGTGAGCAAGCGAAAAAGATTACGCATTTTGAGGAAGATGGCTGGCGAATTTGGTAAATTGGCATGCATGCTCAAGGTAGTAAAAAAGTAAGCAAACGCAACCTAAATTTGAAAAAGTGGGGACCATTTAACATTGCTGGCTCTTCACCTTGAAAAGTGGGAGCATGGCCCGCCTGCCCCCTTGTTCCTAAACCCATGGGTAGCATTCGAAGCGTGCTCGATGTGTTATCTAAACTACAATCGACGCGTGACTGCCTAGTTGGCGCTTGGTTCTGTACATTACGGATCTTGTTTTTTCTTGGCCAGGTTTGGCCATGGCCATCATGGCCAGGTTTTTCCTTTTTGAATGCATGAATGTGTGTGTCCTCCGAATATCCCTCGGTGTCGAAATGCACATCATCACTTCATGTACTCACAACGGGCGAGTTCAATATCAAAATGAAAATGGTGCCTCAGTATTCTAGAAGCCGTCTTTGCATACTGACTTAATGCTTCCACAAAACGATTTCGATGTTGACCTAAGATAATCCGTGCAAAAATTCTAAGATGGCAGCAAAGGCCGTTCGACCGGCCATGGGTGGATAGTTTTGGACCTGACTTACAGATGGCGGCAGCGTCTAGACTGGGCTGACCCGGGCTGTGTTCGTAGAAGTTTGTTTAAATAGGCCTTCCCCAGCAGGGCTGGGCCGACGGGGCAGCTAGGCGGTGGGCTCGTAGGCAGTTTCGTCGAATTCTGGCGAAAACATTCCAGACGCCTACAGAGAAGCCGTAATTTGGGCCACGTGCACTAATGTCAGTAGCAAATGCGCACGAAAATTTCTTCGTAAACAACGATTTGGTTTACGACAGTCAGGTGACGCAAAGCACACACACAGTTTGCGTGGTTTGAGCGGGAAAACTCTCAGGTCTAAGTGTTAAGACAAATGCATTTTTATGTTGCAAACAACCGACTTTCATTATCCAGAAGGCAGGTACCTACCCACTGGTTAAGCGAAGTTATCTTCAGGCAATATTTACAGCAATGCACCGAAAGAAAACGGCATTCCTTTGTCTCATTGTAAAGACTTTTAAAGATGGATTGCATCTTATAGGCGGGAGAAAAAATTACAGGAAACGACTACCCCTATCCATTATTTTCCTTCGGTGTAGGTGGCGAATCGAGGATGGGCAAGTGCCATCAACTGATATACCCAGTCGATAACTATTTTTTCTCGTTAAAACGCTAAACAGCAATTGTCAGTGGTGGGTGGTTGTCCACTTCTCGCTAGATGTGATACGTGCGGACGGCTGTGGGAGGAAAAACAAAATAGTGGAAGGTGCATTATTCACTGCAAGACATTAGACTGGTCATGAATTATGATATATGATCACATGCATGCGTTGAGAGATAACCGTGGGGCATTAAGCAGTTCTTTTGCACCTTTATGATCGCGAGCTGTGAACAGTATCTATGGCTTGGAGCGATGTGGGTCCGAAATATGAATGGCAAGTCAATCCCGAATGTATATATGTATGTATATATGTATATATATATATATATATATATATATATGTATATATACATATATATATATATATACACATATACATTTATTGGTGTGTGCGTTATGAATTGAGAAAGAATTACATGCGATGCCACTATTTGACATGGTATCATGGCTGATCCGAATGAGGATTCAAAACCTAATCAAAACTAATTATGAACTATTGGTGGCTGTGAGTCCCGCGGCACCAGTCGCGGGTGACAAGCACAGTTCTTATGCCGACACATTCCATTGGCTCACTGCGCGATGCCGTTGTCGTCACTGGGGTGTGCCCTTCACCCTGACTGGAAGGGCGGGCTCCGCGCCGAGTGCAGCCCCGTACCTCCTGTTTACTGGACGCGGATCTTAACCGCCACGCTGCCGGTACTCCCATAACAAACGGGATCCACACGTAAGCCCGGCGCGAACTCGCGGTAGCTACGGTAGCTGGTCAGCTGCAGCGCGAGTGGTCACGAGTTGCCCTCCGAGTCTGACACGGAGGGACGGCTGACCCTCCGCTCATGCGGCGGCACCGACACGGGGAGGCTGTCGAGAGTGTGAGTGTGACACGGGGGAGCGGCTGACCCTCCGCTCATGCGGAGGCACGGACACGGGGGCTGCCGAGGCGACGCCCCGCGAGATCATGACGTCCGGCTCAGCCGTCCTTTCGTCAACACCCGACCAGCTTACCCCGAGGACGGCAGGAGGTATACAGTACCGCGGCGGACCAAGCGAAGGACGACACGGGCGCCGAAATGCAACATCTTCTGGACTCCTATAGTTTGCTTCGTAGAAGAATCAGCCCCCAAAGCCGTCCATAACGTATCCGTAGCCTCTAACGTCTATATGTTAGCGCATTTGTCAGAACTTTATTGCATTTCAGCACCTCTATCCTTCATTTCATTTCCACTGGCATACGGTGATGCACTCCAGCCATCGCGATGGAGATCACGTAAGAGCGGTACATGATAATGGAGATGAGTTTCTTCCAGGTGAGACACCGGCCGATCTGTGGGCTATGTCTCCATAGCGACACCCCGGATCTTGACACCTTGTAGGGGTTTGACTTCGTCATTTTCCAATGCTACCGCGAATGATGGGTCGGTGCTTAGCCAGTACAACGTAGTTAAAACCAATTATGTTTTGGAATTATACATTCGGGGACGGATCTAAGCAAACCATTTGACTGCTACTGCCATGTTTTCATCCATACAAATTTTAAGGTCCCGAATGTTTGAAAGTATTTAGACGTTAGGGAGCTGAGTGTCATCAACGTAGATGATCTGTCCGTGTAAACGTGTTGAGGCAGCTCATTTCTAAACACCAAATGAAGACCGCGTCCAGGCTCGAGCCCTAGATCTCGCGAAGCGTGACCTTCAAGGTCCTTGCTCCGTCACGGATCGACTCCGAACATGGACCCATGCCTCGAATCACTGGGTGTCGCACGTCTTACCATGCCATTTGGACGATGCTTGACACTGCCAGTCGCCTCAAAGGTGCCGCCGCTAGCAAACAGTCAGCTCCTTACCTCTATCGATGTTATCGGTGACATTCGTGGCAGCGTTGAGCAAGACCGCCTTTGTGTAGAGACCAAGACGAAGTGCGTAGTGCTGCTGGCACAGGACGTTGAAAGTAGTCCATCTATTCCATTAGTTTCCGAGTTGGGTGTCAACAATGCGTCCGCTCAGCCTGGCCACAGCAGTCTAGATCAAAAGTGACCAAATCGGCCATCGCGGTTGCTATTCTAGCGTCATGCAGGGTTCTTCGCGATCGGACTGTTTATAGCGCGGGCTGGATGAAGCCCCACCGCAGAGAAAGTTATTGGAGGAGGCCCCACCGCTGTGAAAGTTATTGGATGAGTTCCCACCGCCGAGAAAGTTATTTTTGACCTCATGACGGTGGTACCGCCTGAGCCGGGAACCTGCGATGCACCTAACCGCCGCGGCGCCTCCAACAGTGGCGGGATCGCAGATGGGCACGGAGTGAACGGGGCGCCGCACACACGCGGTGCGCGCGCGCTGAGGGCCTGTTCGGTGTCAGACGCAGACGGCACGTCCGCCATCCTGGAGCCAACCCAAACTGAAGAGAAGCAGCTCAGTTTCCCGGCCCAGTGAACGCCTTGTTCGGCTCGGTTGTCCTCGACGAGACGGCAAATCTTTGAGTGCATCTTTATGTAAGAAGGCCTCGAGCTCTTCAAAGCGTGCAGAAGTAGGCAGGCAATGCTGCGCCGAGGACACGCTGTTATTCCGCCCAGCGATTTGCCTGAGTGCGTCTCAAGCCACTTAAGCATACGACAATAGTAATAGTAAATGAAACAGTGCAAAGTCTCGGATAGTGCAGTAAATGGTAGAGTTTGCATTGTGGCTTTTTAGTTGAGACTTTAATAATGATGCGCATATGAACGGGACTGACAGTGACACCATTCATCAACGCCTGTACGTTATATTTGAAACGCCGTGTCGGCCATTGCCAGCGGTCCTCATCCTGATCACTGTCCTCACTTCCTCATTTTCAGCATGCGAGCTTCAAAGGAAGCATTTTTTTGTAGGATTTGCATGCAGGGGTGTATTTTCCTATTCAGTTGCGAGGGCGCGAGTCCGGACCCTTCTCCCCAACTTAGTGTCCAGTCCCCCCCCCCCCTAACTTTGAGAAGAATGTGGTCTGAACCCGGCAAGAACCCGCTTTGTTGGTTTGCACATCTGTTTGCATGTTTGTTTGTCCACTTCATTGTTTCTCACTGCTCAGCCCCCCTCCCCAGCCAAGTCATTTTGTGGAAATAAGCCCCTGTTCTCATCCCGAACTTCTCGCAATTTCAGTGCCGGGCGACGTGCGACTGCTGAGCTATGTTTACAATCGTAATATGAGAGTAGCCCAGCCCCAGAACCTGACCTTTCTGGTCAAAGCATCTGTTTCACGTCTCGTTAGTTTTAACCATCGCCAACTGCGGAACACGATGGTGCCCAGATAAAAGCTTTTTCTTCGTTGTTGTCTCCGGCCGAAGCTGGCCACCATAGCCCGAGGGCGCTAATGCACCGCATGGTCGCCGGTTACCCGTCGTTTTGTTTCCAACGCCACCAGGCGCGCCGCCGGAGCTTCGGCAAGTTTGGGTGGGGGGGGGGGGGGACGGGCGCAGGGTTGGCAAAAGGCACCCCGGTAGTCAAAGGGCCCCTAAAAAATCGCCGGAGATGATCCACTTTTAATGAGGGAATGCTTTTTGTTAATACATTTTTTATATTTCCCTTCCTTCACTGAAAAGAGGCTTCAAGCTACCGCGAGATAATTCTGCCTGAATTTTGTAATTAATGAACTGAAGGTATCATACGTTGAACGATGGCACGAAATAACTTGCAGGCGCTCCCCATTATTAAATGGGCCAGTGGAGTCTTTCTGGACGGTTTGACCTCAGAAGGTTCGTCAAGATGTTTATCTAGGTTTTACAGAGATATAAGGGACCCCGCGAATGCAGGTTATAGACGGAATCGGGTCATCAATCTCTAGAAAATAATCCACTTTCCATCAGAATCCATCATTGATGCCAATTATGTAATGTAGTTTTGAACATGTGCGCTCGCGAATCTTAGAACCAAAAAACTCCACGCCAAGCGTTGCAGTCTCCGTATGCCACGCAGCGTTGGCCACGCGGCCAACACTAGGCCGTGGTCAACGGGCAGACGAAGACGATAACGCATCTGAAAGAAGCATCTCTGAATACTCCAGAACATTAAATCTTACAACTGCAAGGTACTCCAGGCGTATATTTCACCGGTGCAATATCTAGATCGATGATAAAAACGGTGTCTTCACAGCACTGCGAAATGTTGCATCTGGTGGTGGCAATGAAATAGTAAAGGTAGAATCTCTATTTTCGTGTTGCTGTCATTGTTAATATGCCCAGGAGACAGCCTCAAAATTTTGAAAATGACACGCCCAGTTCAATCTTTGAACGGCGTGAATTAATTTGGAAAGACACGCGAAGCCTTTCTTTCACAACAGTCGCTCGCGCGCGCACGGCGCCCGCCGCCTAAAGTTACTTGCAGTGGCCAACGCCCTTCGGTTTTACAGAAACTACGACCTAGGCCATCGCTGTCCTTGCTTCCGAATTTGAACTAGTGTGTTAGAATAAACCATGTGATACTCCATTTCCCAAAGCAATAGTGCTTTTCGAAAGAGCCACTGAGCTATATTCCAGAGGAAAGAAATCAAAGCCATAGTATAACGTGTCGTTGAATTTGTGGGATAAGATTCTCCTGTCCACGTATCTTTTTCCCTAAGAAGAGCGTTTCAAGCCTTCGTAGCATTTATTGCACAATCATTTTGACAGCTTAGTTTACTGCAATCATTGAACAACATACGCTGGCAAGTCGAGGCAAACGTAGTTGATTACTTTCATAGTTGTGTGCAGGTACTCCCAGGAGATTTTTGCCACAGGAGCGGCTATTTCGAATCGGAATTCGGAAAAATTCTAATGGATTTCGAGAAAAAATGGCTTTACCGATCAAGGCGGACACACATGATGTAACAAGCAAGGAAAGGCACAAACAATATGGCATGCACCTTTAAGCGTGCCCCAAGACGCGTTTTAAATCACGCAATAAACCATTTTATGCGATAAAACTTTCCCACCGTCCACAAGAGCATGATTGCAGGACATTGACACACGATTATCGATCGCACGGTCGGACCTGTAACACCATGGATCGTGTGTCCACTTTTACCACTCTTCCATTGGTGTTAGATGCACCAAGATTGCTTGTTTAGATATTCGTAGGATTTTCGTCAGGGAGGGGGTGGGGCGTCTCCTCGGCTTTCCAGGAATTTACCACGACGCCTGTGGCATTGTGTGGAGAGAAACTCCTTAAAGACCTTGTCGCTCCCGTGTTTTACTCCGTAGGGAAGGCGATGCGGACATCGATAGTTTGGCAGCTGATATCCTTCAACACTTTATGTACGTCATGCTTAGCGCGCGTGCGATACACAAAAACGAGCAGCCTCTTGCAAAAAGCGGCGAATCTCGGCAGTTCTGGCACATATCTGGCGGCCGAGATCCAGCCAGCAGACCCCTGACAACCGTGCCGGACGTCCCCGGGGAACGACTGCGTCCCATCTCAAGGCGGACCGCATGCCACCGCGCCACCGCCGGCCGGCAGCGCGTCACTCCGCGTGTAAACCAGGGCCCTTCCGACAACATGTTTGTGCCGGGTTGGCCCGGCTCGGCGCCGCCGCCCGGCCCCGGCAACGGCGTGTTTATGGCTCGGGGTCACGCGGCAACAGCCTGACCCGCTGACGTGCGGCCGACGTCGGGGCGGGCCGGGTGCACTGAGCTGACCCAGTTGAGGAACTTCTTTTCGGGACGGGTACTCGGTGCTTCCGTGTCTTATCTTGCATGGTTGGGTGGATCTGACGGGTCCATGGCAGTGTTAACGAACGGGACGCGGGCGGGCGGGCGTGTAGAATGTCTTGAGCTAGCTCAGGTTGATAGTACGGGTTGAAAAACTCAGGAGCAACGCGTAGTGTTTCTTGTTATGCGCTGGTCATGGTGTGTCGAAGTAATTTTATGAATGTTTTTAACCATGGTATGTCACAACAAATAGCCACAGTCGGATTAAGTTGGGACGTTAACTTTGTCTTATCAACAACTCGATCTAATTGAAAACATTTGAGAAAATCGCGCGTTATGGCTAAGGCGGATGCAAAACTTCGTCAAGGAAGGGGCCACGCCTCATTGCGGTGTCCCTGAAACTTGGTGCTCTTCTCCCACCCCACCCCCCCCCCCCGCTCAAAGAGAATGCCACGGATTTCGGCTAATTTATTTTCAGGTTCTTTTTTGACGGTTAAAGATATTTCACCGGAATAGTCCACCGGATTTAGACCGCTTATATTTCTAGAGGTAACTTTTATTTTATTGGTATATTGAACTTAAAGATTTAGGGTCGTTTACGGTTTGCCTCTTGATGTGATTTGTCTCTTGATGGTTACCAACTCGGAACATCGCATTCAACGGTGTTTTTGTTGAAGGGAAACAGCCCCGGCTCCGACGTCCTTCAACACTCAACATAAGTAACAACATCAAGCAACATAACAGCCATAGCTCAATTCCTGCTGAGTTTTTAAACGCGGAATTCGAAGACCAGGTCAAAGCAATGCACCAGTGTCACGCACGTTAGTCTTCTCTCAACGTATGGTAAATCTCTCATGCATCATGAATTCGTGACATGTATGACGATTGCAATCCGTCTGAACCCTCCCCATGCAAAACATTTGTGTACACTGGCGCGCTGTTGTCCTAGTAATATGCTAATGACGGAACTCGCACCAGTGCAAGGTCGCAGGATACAGGTATGCATCCGAACACACACCGAGGTCACCTACCTGGGCGCATCCGAACACACACCGAGGTCACCTACCCGGGCACATCCGAGCACACACCGAGGTCACCTACCTGGGCACATCCGAGCACACACCGAGGTCACCTACCCGGGCACATCCGAGCACATACCGAGATCACTTGCCGGGCATGTCCGAGCACACACCGAGGTCACCTACCCGGGCACATCCGAACACGCACCGAGGTCACTTGCCGGGCACATCTGAGCACATACCGAGATCACTTGCCACACACATCCGAGCACACACTGAGGTTACCCGCCGGGTACATCCGAGCACATACCGAGATCGTTTTCTGGACACATCCGAGCACACATCGGGTCAGTTTGCAGGGCATATTCAAGCACACGTCAAGGTCACTTGCCGGGCACATCTGAGCACACACCGAGGTCACCTGTTGGTCGTCTGGCTGGTGTTGCTGTGTGCGATACGAGTTAAAGACTCTTAAGGCTTGAGCCAAGGGGGGGGGGGGGGAGACTGGGGCGGCGTAATTCGAAAGGTGTTTACTAGGCTTTTTACGACTAATTGTGTGCTTCAGTGCCCACAAATGCAAGTGTATTGGGGGAGAGTAAGAAGAGTAGCTTCAGGTTTTACTCTGAGCTTCTTCCTGCTGTAGCTAGTGAGGATAGGATTGAAGTTCCTATATCAGCAGACATCTGTAACATTCACCTTTGTATGTAGCAGTAAAGTTGTGGGGAGGACGTCATCGTTTTTAGGCAAATGTCTTTCAAATGACCTTTCAAATGAGACAACTTCTCCACGCTGGGGAAATTGCATCAAAGGAAGTTATAACATTTGTGTCGCTTTCACCCCCAGTGGCATGCACGTGTGTGGCCGGAAGTACGCTGAAGTGTAGAGCGGGTGCTGTGCGTCAGCTGAGTGACTCATCACCTACTCAAGACTCAAGACATGCGTGGCTTAGATTGGGAATTGATCACCCTGCTAGTACTCAAACATGATGCAAATCACCCAAATTTTCCCTATGATGCGCATTATATATATATATATATATATATATATATATATATATTATATATATATATTCCAGATATCCACTCCAGCGCGCGATAGACGGGGGCAGCACAACGGATTTTGACTTGGGGAGCGGGGGCAGGGGGGGGGGAGGATTTTCCGGATGGCAGCCAGGAGCCAACACGACCTCCTCATAAATCCTTGCGCAGTGTTGCATTCAGCGGAAAGACAACGAGGGTATTGGCCGCGTCATCGAACAGTTACTCATACCACATACCAGCAAATAAATGTCTACAGTTTAACAATAATTCAGAATGACCCTTCTAGTGATTCAGCTAAGGGACTCGCCAGCTTAAACGAGGTCTGCTGTTCCAGAAAAGTCTTCCAATGCAAAGAGAAGCGCATAATGATGAGCAGAATTTTTCCGATACACCAAGTGGGCAGCCTAGTCTGTCCAGGAGACCTCGCTATCCCAACACAGAACATCTTGGTCCGGAACCGCGGCCATCTGTTGCATAACAGGGGCCTCCTGGTCCGGAAATGGGGCCTCCTGAATATAGAGGGTGCCTCCGAACCCAGAACAAAGGTCGACTACACTGTAACGGGGGCCTCCTAAACCAGCAAAAAAGCCTGCTTAAAACAACATTGGGCCCTCCGATCTTGAAGATTGGCTACATTATTCGTGAAGATAACCTCATCACCCAGAAAACGGGTCCCTTGATTTAGCAAAGGGTTTTTTGAGCCATATTTATTACTCTTCTTGCTCAGTTATGGGGCTTCTTTGATCAAAATGTTGGCACCCTACGGAAAGCCACAATACTTTCGCTTTTCGAAGACGGCGTCCTTTTTTGGAGGGAGAGGGGGAGGCACAACATACTGTTGCCTCCCTCTGCCTGCCGGCAGAAAAAGGGGCAACTACCTCTCTGCCCCCCCCCCCCCTCCCCGCTGCGCTGCCCCTGGCGACAGGGTCTGCGAACGCGTCCACGCAGTGTGCCCTGCTTCAAACCACTGAAGTCATTCATGAGTGAGACCATTATTAGTCATCGTCTTGTATTACCCAACGCTGATGAGTTTACACGTTTAGATGTGTTACATGCGTATCCCTTAACAATACCGCGACACATATCACATTCGTTGACTGACTCCCGAGCCCGCACCATCCCACGTCCCACCACTCCACATCCCACCACATCCCACCACTCCACTGTACAAAAACAATTCGGTAAACCCCCAGGCACTACCGGCGCAACGGACCAACGAAGCTTCCATTCCAGACCGCGACAGCAAGCGATGCCGCCGCCGCCTGGTCACCGCGTCCCGAGGATTACCCACGCCGGCACGCGACGTCACTCTCAAGGTTACGTAACTCGTCGTCTGGATTCTCCGCGGCCGGCGGACGGACGGCGTCCGGCCGGCAACCGCTATCTCATTCATCCTCCGCGATGACTTGTCGGTCTGCCCCGCGCAGTTCGCGCAGTGCGCGCCGCAGGTCGGCCAGGTTGGCGTACTCGCCGGCAGCGCAGGCCTTGCCTCGCGTTCCGACGAACCGCTCGACGGGCGGTGCGCGCGCGGGCCGCGTCGGCCGCGCAAACGCCGTCCGTAGCCGCGCGATGCCCGCCATGTCCAGGTAGTCGGGCTCGCCGCGGGGCGAGGAGGTCCCGGAGCCGGCGTCCGGGACGCTGAGGCCGCCCGGCGGACTCGGGGCCGACAGGATGTCGCGTATTGCCGCCATCGTCATGTAGTCGGACTCGTCGGCGGGCGCCGGCGCCGGCGGCGACACGCTGATGTCCGGAAGCGCGCGGTCCGCGTGGCCCCGCCATGAGGACCCGTGGTCCGCCTGGTCCCACCATGAGGACCCGCGGTCCTCTGACTGCGCCGGTGGGTCCACCACAATGTCCGGGACGAGGCGTTGCCCTGGCTCGGGGCAGCGGCGCGGAAGGCGTGACGTCGGGGTTTCGGCGCCGCGGCTTTTGACATCCGCCGGCGAGTGGGCGATGCGACCGGACAAGGACGCGCCAGGTCCGGTTTCAGCGGCGTCGTCCGCCACGGCCGGCTGTGGCGCTCCGTGGCTGTCTAGCCGGCCGAGGGCGACCAGCGTCGGCCCGTCGTCCTCCTGCGGAAGCAGGGAGCGGACGGCGCCAGGCCGACCCCGTCGCAGCGCCTTCGCCTGCACCTTCTTCAGCGCCCGGTGAAGCGCGCCGGGTGAGACGCGATGTCGAGACGGCGAGCGGGCGCGCGGGCTGGGAATGGTCGTGCGCGCGCCGCCCAGCGCGCCCGTCGTCAGCCCGGCCAGCGCCAGGTTCGGCAGCGACTTGTTAAGCTCCCGGCACGGCGCCGCGGCCACGGCGCGCGTCGGTCGCTCCGTCCAGCGACGCCAGAGTGCACCGAAGCGGTGGGGAGATGCCGGCACGCTCAGGCCCAGGAAACGGCGCTGGTCCTTGCGCCGCGGCTCGGCCGGCGGCGCGGCCGGCCGAGCACTGAGGTCACCGAGGCTGACGCTCGTCTGCGGCGGCGCGCCGAACTGCACTGGGAGCACGGGCACCTTCAGCTCGTGCAGCGAGGCGCAGCGAGGTCGCGGCGGCGGCAGCGGCGGCGGCGGCGGCGTGCTGGCCCTCGAAGTGAGCAGGCTGACCTCGGAATCTCGCAGGGGCTCGTACTCGCCCGAGGCGTCGCTGTCGTAGTCAGAGTCGTCGTCGCGGTAGCTGCGCGGGCCGCAGGGCGACGGTGGATCGCTCATTCGGCGGCCGTTGTAGCAGGAGGAGCTGGAGCGGACGGAAGGCGAGCGGGCGTCGCGCGGAGTCTCGCGGCCGGTCGGCGGAGTCTCGCAGCAGGCCCACGAGGCGTCCGCGGCCTGGCTGATGCGACAGTCCAGCATCTGGGAATGGTTCGGGGCTCAGCTGGGTGGAGGGGCCGGGCGGCATACGCAGGCCTCCACGCGCCGCCACTGCCGAAATATATACAGCTGGAACACGGTATACAGACTGGCAGTCCGCACCATCTCAGTTAATCTCATCGTTTGCGAGCCAATGGTGCTTAAAGACCAGGGACTGCGCTACCGCAAGACCCGCATAAAAACACATGCCACGTCTTCGTATCGTAGATGATATTTCAGTTAGTCTCACAAGCCTGGAGACGAGCTATAGAATCAAGCGAACAGCTGACAATGCCAATTACAGCAATTCAATTTACGGAGCATCTGTAGCATCATCATTACTCTAAGACGTGCAGAGGCTGCAGCCGTTGTTCTAGATCAGGCGGCAAGGTTCAGAAAGTCAACCATTTTTGAACATTTGCATTTGAACATTGAACATTTGCAACCATTGCATTACGATTCGTCAAACACATTAATTAACCTACTGACAGCATAAAAAAATCCAACCTTCCGAAATATTGCAAGTAATCGCGAACAAACTTGCGGAATTGCCTCATAATCAATGTGGCGACGTCCATTTTGCAGCAGGTTTCCCTTTAACGACGTCATAAATCGGCAGGGTTTGGACATGAATACGGGCCGAGTGGGAGACCAGCAGTAGCTGGTGATGTTTCTTTTATGTAAAGTTTTAACCTAGTGGGCGAGGATAAAGCGAAAACGCGTGCACATTTCGGGCGATCTTGATTCCTTGGGGTTGAAAACCGCTGTAGAAAACATAATATCGGGAAATTCCCTGTTCTAGGAAATCAAAATAAAAGAACGTTGTTGGTACACCCGATGTCCTGTGAACGGGACTACAGGCGCAGTTGCATCTTACAGGGCAACAGTTTCGGTACAGAGCGCATGCGCGCCGCTATCCCGAATCCTCACCTTTGTGCACTCAAACGTAGCATCCAGCTCCGTTGTGAGGTGCCTCTGCTCGCGAGACCTCATCCCAACCCCTCTCCGTCCAGCGCAGGCCAGCGACTACCGCCCAGCCGTCCCGCAGCCGGCGCCGTTCGGGTGTTGGGGAGGGGGAGGGGGGATTTCCAGCGCCCGGCTCCGTCCGGGCAGCGCGAGCGGAGCGGCCCGAGTTCCTGAAATCGCAGTCGCCTCCACCAGCGAGGACACTGGGCCTGCATGTCGCTCTGACGCGTGCTGTGTTCCAACAAAGCGGACGAGTCCGCTTATGACGGACGGACGAGCGCGGTGTGCGCAGTCGCATGGTTGTGACATCCCTCAATACGTCTCCGGTGGGACAGCAGCGGCTCTTGCGTAGGTCTGTCCTGCAACGCGCCTTGTCACCTCCACACCACAGTCTTTCCCACAACGTTCAGATCCCGGTGCGGCTTTGCATCGAACATTGTCATTCCACACACCGACGGTGAAATCCGGAGGAAGAGTCCAAAACTTGCACGATCATGATGCCGTTGGTCAGTTGAGCAGCCGCTTGACCATTCAAACACGACACAACTGCACGTATCAGCATTTTGAGATAGTGTTTGAAAAGGCACGTGCGGAACACAGAAACACGCCCTGGGGTAGCCCATAGAAGACTATGTAGAGCGTGCTCCGGCTGACGTCACGGTCTTTTGTCAAGAAATGAAGGGTTTCCCGGGCAGGCGAATGTGATCCTCTGCTACTTGCCGGTGTCTCTCGCAATCTAAAGAAGACTTTTTAAATTTCCGCGCTATCTAAGTGCGATTACTTGGACTGCTCGTCGCAGAGAACTGCCAGCCAAAAGACTCACAAACAGTGAATATACGGTTGCTCGGACTCGCCTATGTCTCGTGTCTTACATTTTCTTTCCATAAAAAGTCACTTCACCTGGGCTTTTAACCTAGCATTGACGCCTCTCTTGATTTAGTGATCTTGCATCACGTCAGCAGGAACGTTTCGTGTCATCAACAATCGCAATATAGTCCGAACACTTCGAATTTGCAAGTCAATAACGTTACGTAGCACGTAAGAACATTCGTGTGTGGCGTAAGAGTGTGGCTTTTTACCTGCACCAGTCAAGCAAGAACGACATAAGCCCTGATAGTGTTGTGTTGCATACATACCAAAGTCTCCAAAGGCGCTGACCACACCATGCGTCACGAAGTCGCCGGTGAGCAGTCGCAGTATGTTGGTTCATAGGCAGGCTCTTCGAACTCATACGCGCATATCGCCTGATCGTCTCGGCAGGTACTGCGACGCTGCAGCTGGCTACGCCGGCGGCTTAGCGCCGGGCAACTCTCGGCGAGCATCCCGATTTAGCGTGCTTTCCAGAAGCGCTAGAAGGCCGTCACGTGTTTTCCGCTTCCTCGGAGGGGCTCAGTCGGAGTCGCTGCGCAGGACAGGTCGGCATGCACGCCTTGTGCCAGATGAAACTGGTGGCAGCTGGATATACGGAACGTGCACAGCAGCCAAGAGCAAGGAAAGATGACATGCCCGAATTGGCGCAACAGCTGATGTCTCAAACTGGTCTGCATGGAGCAAACAGTAGGACAGATGACACGACTTGTTGGGAAATTGCGTTCCTTGATTTGAGCCTTTTCTGGGGCGGTGCATCAAAGGATGAAACGTTGCCGTTGGAGGGTTGAGCATCGTCGAAATAATTAATTGAAATAAATGTCAGTAAGCATGTGTTCCTCTCACTTAACATGCTGATCATTACACAGTTTGGCCAACGTAACAACGGTAGCCCAAATGTGTAAACACCCAAACGAACCGATGAAATAATGCCTCCCACTCTTAGCTACACTTTTCTGGTCTGCGAAGGCCGATGTCAAAGGAGCTGAAACGCCAAACTTCTGGACGGGAGAAAACAACGGATATTGCCACTATCTCACTGTCATTTCCTTGCATCCTGCCTATGACACACGACTACACGTAGTGCTCGGGGTTTCCCTCTTATGCGAACATATGGACCGTGATTCATTACACGACGAAAGGAAGTAGACATGACCATGTGAAAACATCACAAGCTGACCAAAGAAGTCGCCAGCTAGCGTTCATTGCCGGTTCTAATGCAATGTTACGCACTCTGAGCCTCGGTCAAAGTTGCGGTTGTTTGACTTTTCACTGATGTGGTCGTGGAGAATCCCTCGACTGAGTTCTCAAAATGAGGTTTATATACACTATAAGATATGCGCTAGCTTCACGCGGCGTTCGCGGCCGAGGTCGATTTCTTCAGTGGGTCCACCGCACGTGCTGTGAGAGTCATGTTAGAGATACGCACACGTCAATGCCGGTCAGTGCCAGTGTTCCACGCCTTCCTTACATTACAAGACATCCAATTTGAGGACCTCTGGAGACAGGCAGGAAATGTAAAGACGGTGATGGGACATGCATTTCCAGGCGAAGTTTTCAGCACGAAGAATGGGAATGCTACAGCTGCTCTCTAGTTATTACCGAAATGAATGTGTGCCCTCTCCAGTCCTGATCCCCTTAAGACTTTTTTCAAAGCTAAGGGCCCACGTTCTGCTTAATGGGAGTGCAATTCCATCCCACAGTAAAGTGAAGCTGGGACTATTAGGTTTTACGGCCTACATTTTCATTTTGATTTTCCATTTCTATTTGAATTCGCACAAAAATATTTTCCTTCACCAGAGGGTGCTAATAATGCATGATTATTCCGCGGTGTTGACGATCTTCCGGTTTACCGAGATTTTCATCTCTTTACTTAGAATTTTTAGTACAAGCACAAAAATATCTAGTTTCACATGAATAGGATCCACCCATAAATTTAGGCCACCCAAACAAGATCGACCCACAGAAGCTGCCTTTGAAACGTACCTTATGACTCGACACGCAACTGCTTTAACACGGAAATCCCAACAACTTTAGCTGATAGGTCCATGGTTAGTGTGATCATTTGCCCAATTTTGAATAACGGTCAGTGGGTCATTATGAGGATATTTTGCCGACAAACTAACAGGAAGTGAGGCCAGACAAAATGATCGTTTGAACTGATCTATGGAAAATCAATCTTGCCTGCGCATTCACCGATATTTCAAAAAAGAGCACTTCACATCGGCTGGCATGAAAAACAGCAGTATTGCCTCGTTGACATTTCGGACAAACTGCCGCCGCTTTATTAACCACCAGGGACACGCTGGTGCTGGTGACTTGGGTTCGCTTGAGTTGCTTGACACCTTACATGACAGGCGACCGGATGGTAAGGGGATCCCAATCACCCAACAGCAAATCCCGAACAGCTGAATTACTGCCACCTAACAATCCGTTCTCGGTCGTGACGTCGTGGACTGAAACAATGCTGTCTTCGTAGTATCCCGTGTTCGCTCTTTGTCTCCCTTCCATATGACCCGTGCCAATGACCAAGCAAGCATAATTGTTTACAGTATCTAGAGGAAACACGCACAATTTATGTGTAGCATGCAGCAAGTTTCAGTAAGTCTTCAGCTCACTTTTTTTGCGGTCAGTGCAATCACTTCAAGCATTCAAGCACAACGGACGTTTTACTGGCAGATTGCGTCTTGCCCTGGTTATCTTTGTCATCTTCTCAACACGCGCTCGGGTGGAGGTCAAATTGACTCCCGAAGGTTTTTCCAGAATAAATTTCCGAACGGCGAGGTGTAGCCGCGCCAAATTTAGCACAGCTATAGACAATTAAATAGCGGATCCTTTGGCATAACAATTTAAATGTACACTGTAAGGTCGTTGACCTATGGCAGGTTAAAGTCAGACCATGGTTTCAGCGAAGGCAATTTCTAGGGAATCCTTCAATCTGATCCAACAACGGCGTGTTAGAGGAGGCCATACGTATCTGAGATGCTTTCTTAGGCAACACAACAGTTGAATGAGCAAATTACATTGACCTAAGGTCAGTTATGAAGGTCACACCAAGGTCAAAACCATCTTATTTTATTACTCTAGGTTTGCTGTATGGGATGGTTTTTGGTGCCCATTTCGAGTTTATTGATAGCAGGAACCGCATTATACATATTCCAAGGACTTCTTAGAAGTCAGAATAGGTCATTGACCTGAACTGACCTGGGTCAACATTTTGTGTAAGGAGCATGCTGCCTAGCGTAATCTTTGTCGCTTGGTCAAATGCAAACCTTAAGGCAATGTTGTATGATTTTGGTCACATTGACCTTTAAAAGGTCACTGGCCTTAAATGAGAGTGTGAGCTTTTGCTTAGAAACGGTTATCTAGGTTCCGAGGGCACTTTGGAGACCAACCTGGAACTTGACCTTGCTTGACCTTTTTGGCCCGAAGGTCATGACCTAGGAACCTGAACCTTTGACCTAATTGAGTTAACGTACAGGTCAACACACTCTGTAAATTTGGTGTTTCTAGCTTTCTTTGTTCCCGAGATCTCAGGGGAGTCAATTTGCCCCCCCCCCCCCCCACCCGAGCGAAGGGTATCTAGCCGGCGACCCGGGCGCGTGCCAAAGAAGAATGAGCAATATTTTTAAAATCATTTCCTTCTTTGATGATTTACTCGAAATGTCGCCATCGCCCAACCATGACGCATTTAAACATGCATATAACGGGCATTACATACACATAACAAGCGCAGCATCTTTTTTGAGCGTTTACGTTATGAAGATTTTAATGCTTAGCGATCGTAATGCGAATCAGTCACTTTCCAAACACGGATTCATTCGAAGCTGTGTATAACATATCACTTACAACGTTGGCTGCTTCCTAGGAAGCTGGAAAGTTTGATGTTTTGACTTACTTCAGTGCTCCATCTATCGCATACCAAAATTGGCCACCAACAGAAGTTCTCGAAGTGAACTGAAATTATGTTTCCATTGGATGCTTTTCTGGATAGCTTAGCTATCATTACTTTGGCGTATTGAAACAGGGAGAACAGGTCATCTCACAACATTCTGAAAAACGGTACCTTTCACCTAGCACGGCCCAGGGTACTCCTCAGACCGCGACCTCCGAGGACACTTCTGCTCTTTTGATATCAGGATGGAGATAATCGTCGAAGTTTATCTGCGAAACTTAAACATCATTAATCAAAACTAAGCCACACCCAGGAGATACGTGCCATTTATCTAATGACGTCACAGATGATGCAGAACATCACATGGATCCTCAAAATAACCTGAAAAATCAGGACTCTGCAGGATCCACCTCCAAAACGACATATCATTTGCTATTGCCGCGCGGGCGTTTCTCCGCCCTTCCCCAGACCAAGGCGGCCTCACAAACTCCCTGGCAGTGCTTGCATCCCCTGCCAGGTTGAGAGGGAGTTAGTCATATAGCATCATTGGTTGAATGTGTCGTTAAGCTCCTAGGACACATGCAATCCTGCAAGAGTGTGTATGCACTGCGATAATGTGCGCAGCTTTTCGCAATGTTAGAATTTTCCCAATTTTTGGGGAGCTCTTCATCCTTTTGAGAAACAACGGAAGCGATCATGAAAAAATGCAAAGCTGCAAAAAAGTTTCACACATTGCAAGCAACTAACCCCGCTGCAATGCTACAATCGGCACAAATTTTAGGTCAATCGAAATAGGCATCACCATCTACACATTTGTGTTTGCATGTAGAAACGTATTGGCGATTTAAGCCATGCCTTCCAATTATCTATAGCGGACAAATGCCAGCGCTGCTTAACTGTGACTTTGGGCGCTGAATGAAGTCGACCTAGTGGTTGGTTGTTCATTTCAAAGACACATTTCATACAATGCCCTTTCAGTTGGCATTTGGGTTGATTTGCCGCATGCTAGGTGACGACTCGCGGTGAAACGATGATCTTGAAAGGTTCGTCCTTTGGATGTCTGATCCCTTGTTCATCGCAAACGCAATGGCCTGCAATTTTGTTCTCAGTAATTCGCTGTCCAACCTGGTCTTAAGCCATTCACCACTGCAACATCTGTCGTAATGTTTGGTAAATGGGCGCGTGTTTGATCACTTCATTTATTTAGCATTGGTCCCGTTCCAACATAAATCTGCTGTTTTTGAGGGGAGGGGTGGTCGGACCTATGCCATTGAATGACTACCGAAAGGGAGATTGCATTATTGACCTTAGAATCATGCCATTATACGTTTAAAGAGTAAGAGTCAGGACGCCATTGTTGGAACGCGTCCGGAACACCGACTTGTTGGCACGAATGGGCGAGACAGAGCAAATTGACCTGGCAGATAAATGGACCTTATATTACCTCTTCCAAGGATCTGGCGGGACATAAGACAGTACAACTGGCCTGATCGATAAAAAATCACGCCGACGGGCAAGTTGCAAAGTAATCCAAATTTGGACGAGAAACTGCGAGCTACTTGATTAAACCGCCAAAATCGTCGTGCAAACCTCTACTGATGACGTCATAGCTGAACTGTCTACCGTAACATCGGTGAACAACTTCTTCAGAATGTGCCGAATCATCGCCTGCATGGTGTTGAAAGTTTGGTGGGCGTACCCGGCGCGGTCTGGAATGCCTCTTAAAGCTCAGGAGAGGTCTTTACGCCCCCATGCTGATTTGGGTTTACCCTTGTGACCTATTCTAACTTCAAGAGGTTCAGCTGCTGCACGTGCTCGGGAAAAACGCTAGGACTGTATTCAAATGTCACCAGTGGCCTGTGTTAACCACAGTCCAGTAGAGTGGTGCCCTAAACGTATTAATCCGTGGTCATATGCAATCACTTGTCGGTTAGTTTGGTTGTTCCCTGTGGCTGTTTGATTCCGTAAACAGTCCACGCGAGTGCAACTCCGCCATCTGTGCGGAACTTGTGAACTTCACAGCTTAATATAGGTGGCGATACAACAGTGATTGCAGTGCAGGGCTACATCTCCCTCAAAATTAAAGGTCTTGATGCAGATGTGGAATTCATTTGCGAATAGAGGAATTTTGTTCGAAGCAGAACGCAGCCTAAGGTGTTAGTGGATTTTATCATGGGCGTAAGATGTGAATTACAACCGTGTCAATGATGCTGCAGCCTGCACTTGTCAATGGCCTATAGATGGAATGCTCTCCCTGCTTTTATTTTATAGGTGGCGCGGCTCCCAAACAGGGTGATAAAAGGTCCGTACAACCGTGCAGTCCGAACAGCCGTGGAGAGTCATGACTGCTGTGGTGGACACTCAGGGCTGCAGACCTCGTGGAGATAGCAGTTTCAGATCCCGAGATGTGGGAGTCAGGGTGTCCAAAGTGAGGGTCTGCTGTTGGGTTCAGCGCAGAAAAAGGCAAGCTTGTCTGCGGCGTGAGGAAAATAACCGAAATAGCTGAGAAGGGCAGCTGTCTGTACGCCTTGACAATATAGAAGTTGGGGCATTACCAAAGCTCCCCTGGCTGACCCGTACGCAGGGACACTTTGGTTGATTACGGGTCCTTCTAACTGTTTCCTTCGGTTCCTGTGACATTTCAAAGTCCCTCCTAGCTACTGATGGGATATCAGTACTGGTCAGGTTTTCCACGGCCGCTCAGGGGTCGTATTCACCGCCCGGGGCCCTCCATGTGATCAGCACCCCTCCCCACACTCAGGGTCGCTCTTGGCCGTTCTAGCCGTTCAGGGCCCTTCTGGCAGCTCAGAGGCCTGTCCAGCGCCTGGTTGCTGCTGGACCACTTTAGCCGTCGAGCAGCATCCCGCCACTGATTGCTTCTCTGGGTGCTCAGCGGTCCAGGTGGCCGGTCAAGGTCCTTCCCCTGGCCCAGAGTGGACCCCTCTGAGTTCTGACTGGTCATCACACTCTGGACATGTCCAGACGCTACGGAAAAGAGCGTATGTGCCCTGACCGTTCAGGGTCCTTCTCCCAGCTCAAAGTGGAGTCCTCTGCGTTCTGAATAGTCATCACACTCTGGACATGTCCAGACGCTACGGAAAAGAACATACGTGCCTGAGTACCGGCCATTTCAGCTGTACACGCCTGCATTTCCTACAACACTCTGCCGTGTGTGCTAGTACTTCGCACTGAGCTACTGATGTTTCTACAAAAGTGACCAAAATGTAGTTACCGTGATCTAAAAGTGGGAGATAATTTTGGACGGGCATGGTGAGCTGGGTTCTCTGTATCATGAACGCCACTCGCTTTTGAGAGCGAACTGTAGCATGACCGGCGAGATGCTTGATGTAGATGCGAACACTTTCCAGCTGCACGCTTTCCGCGATTTGTGTGTCAATATATTACAGATCGCCTAGCGCGGAGGAAATCACCACTATGAATAGACGGTACAGAAGCGACGTCGCAAAATTAATGTGAGAAATAACAGAAGCATACAAACGAAGAAAGCAGGAAGCAACTGAAGTACAGCGGTGGGCTATAAAGAAGAGGGATTCTTAACGTACCGGGCAATGAATTACAAGTCTAATACATGAAACACTGGTAGTGCAAACGATTAAAGGAAGTGCATCTTGCTGTTATATACTAACTAGAAGAGACGCTGCTAGTGACATCTCGCGGCCACGCGAGGCCGTTGCCCTTCACCACACTAGGTGCTGCTGGCGTCATCTCGCGGCCGCGTGGTGGCGCTGCTCTTCACCACACTGGGTTTCATCTCGCGGCCGCGTGCTAGCCTGCTCCTCACCACACTAGGTGCCATCTCGTTTCCGCGTGGTGGCCCTGCTTTCCACCACACTAGGCGCCGGCGGTGCCATCTCGTGGCCGCGTGGTAGCACTACCCTTCAACGCACTCAGGGCGTGGTCGGCTGGCACACAGCCCCGGAAAATTATCCAGAATGTTGGAAAATATTCTGGAATGGCGTTTAGCACCTCCATCACAGAAAATTATCTTAGAAAATTTTCCGTACCGAGAGACAATCCCGGAAAATTTTCGGAGCATGGTCAAGACAGAGAATCTATTTTCGCTACGCATGGCTATGACCGTTTGCTGTGCATGACGTATGAGAGACGAATCTGGGAGATAATTCCGAACGGGGGTAACGTAAATGGTGAGATTATGTATAATTATCGGAGATTATTATTTGTTTACTTTTCGGATATAAACATGAATATCATTCAAATCAAAATGACATATTTATGATAACACCAAAAATATAATAATTGTACATAAATAATATTATCGGAGATAGTCATTCGCCGAACAATTTTCTCCTCGGTCGAACATGCCCAAGTGCCATCTCGCGGCCGCGTGGTGGCGCTGCTCTACACCACACTAGGTGCCGCTAGTCTATCACAGTCCACCCCCGCGGGCATGCGCGCGGGGGTGAAAGTTTTGCCTAATTTTGCTTCCACCGCCACCCAAATCCCTCAAAACATCTACCACAATCATCAACATGTTCAAAAACACAGGCTCGGTAGCAAAATGTATATGTCTTCTCCCCACGTGCAACACGGATCTCTGAGAAGCGTGAGCTGCACTCACAAAAACCCCTGTTCATGTCCTTCGCACAGCCTATGTCACACAATGAGCGGAAAGCTCTGCCATCATGGAGGCGATTGGCGATGCAAAATATCACAAGCGTAACATCGCTTTCCATCAACAAGTCACACAGCAGATCCCCGACTTCTGATAAACTGAACTAGAACGTGTCATGCAACACACGACTCAGATATGTTAAACTTTACCCTGAGCGGGCCCCCGAGTGAACAGGAGGCGTCTACATGGCCTTTCCAACAGGGACGTTCAAACCGCTATCTACACTGAGTGTGCTTTGACACAAGCCCACTCTCGATCTTCGTGAACGTTCTACATTCCAATGAACCAAGACCTATCCCATCAGTGTCTTGCATCAGATGGTCAGTAACGGGCGAATGCTGGCACGCGGGTGCAGCAAGTGGTTGGCTTTAAAACCTGGCACATCGTCCACCATGACGTAATATCCCGTAGCAACACTGTCACTGTCGAAACTTTGTGCTGGATCTGTAAATGTGTCCGACAACATGTTCAGGTCGTCCACATTAAACCGATGCCGCTCATGTCCTTGCGTTGTTGCGAATCGATGACGGTCCTCAACGCCGAGGCGCGCATCATGGAGTCTTTTCCGCACTGGATCGGAGAGAAGCTTCGAGTGCCTCAGTGATTTCCTGGAACTTGTATACCGCTTCCGGAGAACGATTCTTGTCTGGGTGATATTTCACCGCAAACTTTCGGAACGCCATCCTAATTTCAAGCTCGGATGCTTCACTGCTCAGACCGAGCACTTCGTAATAGTTTCTTTGGCCACTGGCAAGGCTTTCATGCAGGACACACAGCGCCACACAGGCACAAGGCAAGTATCCTAACGTCGCCATCATTTCGCGCCAAATAAGTATGTGTACGTTATGTATCACAGCTTGCAATATCCTTGCGCTCCCCTTTTGGCGAAGGCAAATCTCCACAAAGTATGTTGCAAAATCCTCACTCCGGTGTCCTTGCCTTCTCGCACTCGCTGACCTCACTTTGAAGCGCACTTTCGAACTCTTCCTTTCCTCCCGATTTATTTCTTAGTCAACACACTGGCCTTCCAAGCTAAGTGCGCCACACGTGTCAGTAACGCTGATAATATACGGGCTTGCAGAATAGATGAGTAAGACTCGTAGGTTCGTGTGAACACCACGTTCTTCCACCTACGTATCCTGTGCCCAATCCTTCAGTGTGGAACCACCAACCACTGATTCTACAAGCAGCCCTGTCCACAAATCGGTGACAGCAGTATGTCACCCAAATCTCTTCACCTAACCCACAGGCCTTCAAAACGCGGCGAAGCACGACAAGCACCTCAACCACCCACCCGCGCGCACCAGGGTAAAGTCGCGTGCGCTTGATTTCAATGCAAGCCAAACACGGTAGCCGCCGCGGCGCATGCGTGCGCTACTCAGCTGAACGTGGACCAATCAGCGCCCCGCATTACGAAGTGTCGGGAAGCACCTGGAATAGAAAACGCTACTAAATACAAGTCGTGGATTTACTATGATTAAGCGTGAAATGTTGTGGGGGTTTTGGTACTTTGTAACGAATCGGAATTTGTTACTAAATTTTATCAAATCGGTCAAAAATATTTGTAAAATCTTCATACAACCCAATGATACCTAAGCAAATATGGATCAACTACAATAACAAGCAAAAAGTATCGTATTATCTGCGCCAATATAACCAGTCGCTGAAAATGCAAAAGTGGTGCAAATAATAGACATCCTGGCGCAAAGCGGTACGGAAAGGTACCAGTACGTACGAAGCCGATTGTGCGGGGACTGGGCTTCCCGGTGGTGTAGGCCATTGGGCATGCTATTCATCCGCGATTTCTGAGTGAAAATATGATGGCCAGCACCATTACATTATCTATTAGTGCTATGGGAACATAGTGTTTAGGTAAGTGTTCTTGGCATCGTGTCGTTTGGCAATGACCTCGTGTGCAGAACATGTTGTGCAGTGTGATTCAACTCCGCGCGAATCAAATCCGTTTCGACCCCAGATAATTGGCGGGTGATTCCAGATTTGAATCAGCTGTTGATTTAACCAAACTTGCCGGACCGATTCTGTGTTGTTCTGAATAAAGCAAATGTGCCCAGAACCACAGTATGTTTTGGCTTGCTTCAAATAGAAGTGAAATGATTAAATCAAACTAAAAATTTTCAAGGATAAGATTTTTATGCTCAAGGTCTCAAAAACTCATGATATTAAAAAACAACATGTTAAAAGTTAAAGGTGACTGTGTATGATGGCACCACAGTCAACCTTAAGTATACATCCACAGGGCTGACACCTTCGTAACAGCAACGCATGAAACCAGGCTGTTGTGCACACCAAATTCAGTCTATGGTTAAACAGTGCTGATTTTTGTGTTGGACTCTAAAATGTTCTAACACATTCTTCCCCATTTACTGTTGCATCATCATAATTTGTAACAAAGCTACACACTGTGCCCTTAAGTTGGCAGTGACTACATGCTGAACTTTGAACACCCAGCTATATGGCATGCATGCACATATATTTTTACCCTTATGTTCCTACTACAACAGACGTGCAACTCTGGCAGAATGCATGTGGGAAGTGTTTCTATGCAAGATGTATGGTTACATTCTGCCGCCCAGTGCCTTAAGCCAAAAAATTTGTGGCTGCTTATACATGTGAAAGGAATATTTACAATCTTAAAAATGTTGTATATCTTTTAATGAACAATCAGTAACACAGTTGTTTAAGTTTTAGTACAGTTTTGATATGCAGAAGAAAGGCTTGGCTAGTCTGTCTCAAATCACTTTCTTTCTGTCTACTTTCCTTTAAGTCTGTCTCAAATCACTTTCAAGTCTGGTGTAGGATGCCAGTGATCTGTTAGAATTGGGCTCATGTAAGATGAAGTTGATGTTGCTGCTTTATGATGAGGTTTATGTTACTGCTGTACCTACCATAGTACATCCTCCACCCAGGGTGGTATGTCACTTACTGTCTGTCACTTCCAGTCATTTTTGAATGGCATTGTCCAGACCACTAACTTGTTGTATCACTGAGGTCTGGTGCATCAGTTACCAAACACAATTTTGTGTTATAAATTAAGCATGCTGCCATGCTGGGTATGGTCCACTTCAGCTTACCTCCTCTGACTTTGGGCACCTGCTGCACCTGGCTGCAGGGCATCCCAGTTGGGGAAATAGGGAACATGTGTGGTAGTCAAGGATACTTGAATGGTTTTGCTTATTCTAGTGTATAGGGAAGTTATTATGGCCTTGAAGTATTACTGTAGGGCCAGGATAAGTTTATTGATAGCCAATTGGTAACTAAGGTGGGGTAGCATAAACAACCTTTACTCAGGTTACAGAAAAGGAAAAAAGCCACTGGTACCTTGACTATTGCATCAGCTACAAACTATACCTCACTTTAATTTTAATTGTGCTACAAAACAGTATCTAATTTAACACTGTGCTATTGTTTCCTTTTGTTCATCATTGCTCACACCACTGTTAGGCATGTATTACACCACATTAAATTTGCAGAGAAGGTTAAATAATGACTGCAGAATAGTGGAACCAAGGCTGCAAAGTAAGATACCTTTTCCATTCTTGTGAACGACTAGCTAAGCATAGTGAGAAAAAATAGAATGCATTGCAAGCTTGCAAATACTTCAGGAATGAGCATTGATTGCACTCAAAGTCGCTGGTCTTGGGATGTAATGCATACATTCGCGATTCTGGCAGCTTTGCAGTTCCAAAATGAGAACCTTTCGCAACTTGTGATGGAAGTAATAGAGTAAGAAACTGTAAGCTCGCGACCAAGCCCCCATGCTGGTTCCTTTCCCAGTGACCGTTGATTCTGTTTATGATGTAATGTTCGACGAATGACGTCCCGATTAAGACTCGTGGCGCAGACCCGTGGCGCCACCTATGGTTGTTCTAGGTGGCGCCACGTGCCATTCATTCCGATGATGTGCTAATGTGCTCAAGGCAATGGACCGACAATAGTGGTTCAGGCATACGATACGCCTGATATTTGGGTGGAATGCGGCGATTAGATATCGGAAGAAGGAAGGAGGCGGTGCTGCGGTGAGCTCAGAGCCTGACGGCTGCGTCCCTGAAAAGTTGTGCGCTGTACGAAAGACAAGAAGTGCGGGTTTTGTTTCCCCCCCGATGCGTGCCTTTCCTGCCAGGGTGAGAGGCAGACGACACCTTTTATCCTCAGCAGCCTGGTGCGTCATAAAGCTCCAACAGTGCGGAATCAGTAAGACATGTTACTGGTATCGCCGCCCCAGGTAAAAAAAAAACTTTTTGCTTATGCATGTCGCGTCGTCAAGAATAGGTCTAGCAACGAATCTGGCGATGCAATAATCGAACTCGGAGATGAAAAGTTATTTGTTCCGTCATCTTTGAGGCATGACCTCGTCCATCCCCTCCTTAAATCCGCCCGCTCGCTCAGGCTTTTGGCGCAGGGTATTTCTGCCTTGTTGTTACAATCCTTGACGCCAGTGTTTTTTGTTTACCTATTTTCGAAAGTTGTGCTTACCTTGTGCGGCACAGCTTGTGAGAAGCTCGAGTTCGGACAAATATTGTTACATCAATTTACGTTTCCTCCGCGAATAGCGTCAACGCCAGCCCGGTACTTCCGCGTGCAGCTGCCAGCAAACACGAGAGGAGCAAGTTCTGACTCTGTTTCCGGCTTTTGCTCGATTTCATACCTATCTGGACATCGAACATGCTCCCATGCACCATGCGGTGGTCTCGCGGCGCCGGGCCAACGTACCGGGTACCACTGGCGTCTCCCCGCCCGGGGTACTGGGTACCATTGTCGCCTCCCCGCCCGGTGTGCCGGGTACCATTGGCGCCTCCCCACTCGGCGTACCGGGTACAATTGATGCCCCCCCCCCGCCCGGCGTACCGGGTACCACTGGCGTCTCCCCGCCCGGCGTACCGGGTACCATCGACGCCTTTCCGCCAGGCGTACAGGGTCCCATTGGCGCCTTCCCACCCGGCTTACAGAGTCCCATCGGCGCCTTCGGCGTACCGGGTACCATGAGCGCCCCCTCTCGCCCGGCGTACCGTGTACCGTTTCTCTCTTCGCTCGACGTGCCGGGTACCGTTGACGCTTGCCTAGCCGCGACGCCGGCGGCGGCCCGGTGTCGGGTCTGGCCGGGGCTGCCCCCACCCTCTCCCCTGTTGTTCCGGGACTGCCGTTCCCAGACGACTCCGGTGTCGCTCCGTTCCCGGGTGTCGGCAAGGGGTCGCCGCCGACGCCGACGCCGTGCCCCCCCCCCCCCTCCGCTGCTCCCTCCCCGCGGGCGTCCGGCGGCCGGCGTCGGTATCGCCGGTCAGAAGGGTGGGGGGTCAGTTTGACGGACGCTCTGTAAACTTGTCCGAGACTCACCGGCGGTGGAGGACGTGGTCATGCGGTTGGCTGACGGTGCCACCAGGCCAGAGGGGAAGGCGTGGTCATGTGACTGACGGTACCACCAGGCCAGAGGGGAGGACATGGTCATGTGGCTGACGGTACCACCAGGCCTGGCCGGGCCGTGAGCCGGACCGCCGGCTCATCACTGCGTCGGGGTTTTGACGAACTGAACCGCAGGCTGACCCAGTCATCAACGGATGGAGACTACGAAAAACGATTTGCAATGTTGTTGTTTGTGGACGGACGGAAAATTGTGGTTCTGAAAGGCGCGATATCAGTTTCGACGGATACCGAACAAGCGAAGTTGTGTGAGTTGTGTTCGTTTTTTTTCGGAAGCTTCAACATCAAACACGATTATACCTGAATGTACCCCTTCCGCGTTCTATCCCACCATGGTATCGGTATAAAAGCAAACACGTCGCAGATTTGTCATAGCGTAAGGCGCGAACCCCCGTCAGTAACATGGATGCTGAATAGCTATGAACAGGGCTGTAGTTTCCCATTCAGTTGGGGGGGGGAGGGACAGGGGAGCTTCACACCCACCCCCCAAACTTGCGTTCCAGCCCCAGTCTGTGAGAGGAAAGGGCGAATCCGGGGAGAATCCCATTTTTTTGTAGACTTTTGGGGTTGGAATCATGCCGCACCTTTGTACTTGCTTCACTCGAAAATGTGTTTTTTGCAGATTCTATCCCAGCTAACCTACAAAACTGGTGCCTGCAAGTCACCAGTTGAGGCGGCGCGGGGCCCGGCGACACCAGTCATGCTTTCGACGGTGTAATGTTTTTGCGACCGCCGGTTTTACCATCACGGCGATTTCCAAACCATGTATCACAATGCGTTACGCTCCATATCATGTATCACAATGCTCACAATGAGCTTAACGTGTTGTGTTTGTTGCGATTTATATGCTTCCAAGCTGTTCAGTCCGGCATGGTTTTCATGCAACGCCGTGCTCACGCTCAAACGTTAACCTCCCTATTCGATTAGCATGAAAACGTGGAGTTCGTTAATTTCTAAAAAGTCATACAACACGGGTTGAAACCTGACCAGCGGCGTAGGATCAGCACGATGTGGCTAAGAAAGGGGTGGACAATCAGATGGATACATTGTGTGTCTCGGCGCCACAGAGCTGTCTCCTCGAGCAAACCATGCATCCACCGGTGTTGGAAGTCTTCTTGGGGTATCAACGTGTGCTCTGAGCAACAAGATCGGATCAAAATTGGGAGCGAACCGCATGGCGTAGGCGGATATAACGACGCAACGTTTCCGTGTAGACCCACATATCCGTCCTTGTCCTGCGAGTGCGTTAGCAAGCCAGCCAAGTACTGTCCTGTCCACACGGACGACCTCTCGTGACGGACAGACCGCCATCGTCACGTGTTGTTTTTGTAACGGTATTGAACACATACTGGCCTTAGTGAACTGGGTTATTCAACAGTATACACGTCCGTAACCACTTTTTAAACGTCACTGGGCTGCAGTTTTGTTGTGATGCCACTGCATCCTGAAACGCCAGGGTAGTCCAGTCCACCCGATAATTGTCGGAGTCAGGACCCGCGCCGACCCCAGTGGTGATCACGCCCTTGCCTGTGTAGTTTGCATGGCCCCGATCTGTCTCGGTCTTGGGCATAACCTGCTATGTATGGTATATGAAATATGCGATATTTCATATGGTATATGAAATATGCGGCCGGTATGTGAAAATGCGACGATGGCTGCTTCCCGGCGTACCTGTGGGCGGGACAGTGTTTGGACAAATTACTGATTTGTAGATGGTACGATTGCCTGTTTTGTACAGCTGGGTGCACAACTGTACCTGCTCCGTTTGCCGATATCTAAGAGGAGTCCTTGAAAACGTCCGAAAAGGGGCAGGTCCATGTCGTGCACATCATTGCGCATGCTTCTTTGCACGCCCCGGCTCGCGGCCTTTCTGGTACCATTGCCCGGTGTCTCCTCCGCTAGTATTGGTCACACGTCGCGGTAAAGTTTCATCACCGAGATCTGGACGGGTCCCCGACCGCTTTTTGCAGCTCTTGCACGATTTGAAAATGTTACGTTTTCCATGTTCATCGAATGAGAAGTGAAGTGGTGGTGATTTTGCAACGGTGCAGAAGTATGACACCTGTGCCCAGCTGCCTTGGAAATGCTTCGGCTAATCTCGTTGAAGACGTTTGCTGCTTGCTGCTGATAACTTTGTAGCTGAGAACTTTGCAGGTACGATCAGTGGTCGCACATACTTGAGCCGGTTAAATTTGACAGGTCGCTCCAGACCGCTGCAGCCACACAAGTTTCGGTTAGTTGCCATGAACGGTCGTTTTGGTCTGGGGCTTTGGCCGCACCTTGTCTTCTCATTCCCCTATCGCTGACATGGACTGGCTGAAAAGGCATTACAGCGATTTGGAAGCCTTTACAGTGTTCATGAAATCATTGCCTTTTTACCACCTTTTGGACAGGAATTTGGTCATGTTTCGGTAATTTTGGATAAAGCAATTACCCAGTCCGTCAAGGATCTTGTCGATCTTATAACGCTTGATGCGATGAAAAATCTGTTCCACCTCCGAAGAACGAGTAAACAGGGTGGAAAGAAGCTTCCGGCAAGTTTTGGCGCTAATTTCAGTGTGGAGACTTTGTGAGAGCATCTGAAAAGCTGCTGGCGCCCTTCTCGTGGACTTTTATCAGTATATGACTCATGTTGTTGACTAAAGGTCAATCTTGGCGGATAAACCAAAATGTAACACATTGCATTGAAGTGCCCTTGGCGTGTCCGTGTTCGGGGTGCTTACGTCACTTGATCGCATTTATACGCTGTTGCAATTCTCCACTGCGGCAATCGCCAGCGTTGTAAACGTTTCTCGTTTAGGGGCGGGTCGTTGCAACTTAAGCCCATGTGAAGCAGGATCGCCATATCTCCACCGGAGGATCACATGAATGCAATTTTTGTTTCCATGAAAACCGTCCCAACCGATAAAGGTTACGTGGGGCGTGCTCCTTGTGGCGTTCGTATCTTTTCCTCGTGACAGTCTTCACCTTCGCCACCTCCCCCGGCCCGCACCAAATAAGGCGTCGCACCGGTCTGCTGAAGTCGGACATTTGTTGGTGGTTTAGTTGCATGTTGGCTTAACATTTTATGCCCCAATTTGGGTACATAACGGCAGGAAGATGCAAGACGGACTGGCGGCGGGGCTGAACGTTTTTGATAGACAGCGTTGAGTTCCCGAACCGGTGAACGTTTTTGATAGACGGCGTTGAGTTCCCGGACCGGTCCAGACGAAAACCTGTTTAGCATTGGCCGGGGCACGACGGCAGGGCGGCAGCGATCGCCCGACCGAGCGCACGTTATGATTTCGTGACGATTAGGTCATGTAGTAAGCTGTCATCTACTCGTAAAGCCCCGCTTGCACATACGTTGTGTCACGGGTGTGTCTGGGCACTTTGTACTACATCGTCTTCTCTTTTCTTTTATTTATTTCGCCGCCCGGCACGTCCAAACGTAAGGATGGTTATCAGCGTGGTTGTTGTAATGGAATGTGACCCATGCGTGACGTAGGATCTGATGGGATAGCATGCGTTTGCCCTCGCGCACAGCGATATCGGCTTGTCTGCCCCCTCAGAAAACGAGCTCCCCGTCCTCACCCTCAGCCCCTGATCCTGCTCTCTCTGCCGCAACAAGCTCCCCGTCCTCCCCCTCTGCCCCTGATCGTGCTCTCTCTGCCGCAACGAGCTCCCCGTCCTCCCCCTCAGCCCCTGATCCTGCTCCCTCTGCCACAACGAGCTCCCCGTCCTCCCCTCAGCCCCTGATCCTGCTCTCTCTGCCGCAACAAGCTCCCCGTCCTCCCCCTCAGCCCCTGATCTTGCTCTCTCTGCCACAACGAGCTCCCCGTCCTCCCCTCAGCCCCTGATCCTGCTCTCTCTGCCGCTGTCAGGCAGCCGACGGCCGCCACCACAGCCGTGATCCTGCTCTCTCTGCCGCTGTCAGCCAGCCGACGGCCGCCACCACAGCCGTGATCCTGCTCTCCCTGCCGCTGTCAGCCAGCCGACGGCCGCCACCACAGCCGTGATCCTGCTCCCTCTGCCGCTGTCAGCCAGCCGACGGCCGCCACCACAGCCGTGATCCTGCTCCCTCTGCCGCTGTCAGCCAGCCGACGGCCACCACCACAGCCGTGATCCTGCTCTCCCTGCCGCTGTCAGCCAGCCGACGGCCACCACCACAGCCGTGATCCTGCTCCCTCTGCCGCTGTCAGCCAGCCGACGGTCGCCACCACAGCCGTGATCCTGCTCTCCCTGCCGCTGTCAGCCAGCCGACGGCCGCCACCACAGCCGTGATCCTGCTCACTCTGCCGCTGTCAGCCAGCCGACGGCCGCCACCACAGCCGCCAGGTGAACCGCCCATGACAACGGTCGCTGGTTTTAGTGCCGTGTAAAACACAAACAGCCAGCCTTGAGCTGCGAGCCGGCGTCGGGCGGGCGGCCATGCCGTGAGAAAACGGGCCGGAGTGCCAGCTTTAAACGCCGAAGGAACCCTGGCGTACTTCAGCTCGTGGAGGAGGGTGATGGCCTCGAAAGGCCGGAGTCATAGCTTCTGGCAAACACAGGGGACCGATCACGCAGCGCCAGCTGCGGCCGCTGCTTTACGGGATCTGTGCGACCGTCGCGACGTGTTTTGGACGCGATCTGCGATCTGTTTTTGGGACGGAGGAAAGGACGCGGTCCCCAGTGATTTCCAGGGTCAGTTGTTCGCCTGCTATGACGTGGCCCGTCACGGCGACAGGACACTGGGAAGTAAAAATCTCTCTGGAATCGCCTGCCGTGCTTGGCGGTCTGTGGTTGGAGGATTAGTCGGGTGTACTCGCGACGGTGGATTTCGACGGACCGGGGCGACTGCCGCGTTTATACGGTGCCAGCTCACTGGCCTGAACGTGGGGTTCGCGGCCATTCGCTGCGTCAGACTGCTTGACACTTGAGCTGTGTAGATCCCAAATTAACTGTTCCCAAACGGGCATGTCATGTCGCTGCGAAGGACCATTGCATATGCATGACGTGGCTGCAACTGCCTTACCATCTTTATGAACGTGTTTGGGCGTGCCATTGCTTCTCATTGGTTCCCGTGTAACAACGGAAGTCCCTGTGACCTCGGACCGTGGTGAAGACGTGGTTGCATGCATCGGCGCCGTTTACGGACACCTGAGAGCCCCTCCTCTCTCATGCAGCCGGGGTGCTGATGGGACCACATCCATTACCCGCGAGGAACGCGGCGCCGCCCGTCGCCGCGTGCGAACCAGCCCTTCGCCTTTTCCGGCGAAGCGGCTGGAGCCGCCATGTTTTCCTGTCACGACCTCGGCGAGCCGCGCCGTCGCGCGGGCACTGCACGGGGAGCTGGTCCCCCGGGTCCCCGCCTCCCCGCCGCGGCGTCAACAGGTGCCCACCGGGCCGGCGTCACCGGGCGCGGTGCAGGCGCCAATTTCGGCCCGGTCATTACCCATTCTTCGCGGACAAAGGGCGAGCGCGGCGGCCGCTGCTGCGGACGAGCGCTCGGGCTTTGCCGCGTGACGCCCCCAGAGCGAGCGGGGCGCGCGGCGGCCGGCGCCGGCGCGGGAGTGGCCCCGATACCGGCCCCGAAGAAAGCCCGATTGCCTGCCGCTGGAAGTGCGATGGATGGGACGCGCACTGGCGCGATGCTCACGATAGTGCGCCGGCATTCCAGGGGCGGTGACGCTGGTATATGAAACGGAGCGGCCGCCGGGATCTGCCCGCCCTCGGGGCGAGACGCTGGGCGCCGGCAGCCAATCACAACACCGGCTGGTCGGCCAGCGCGCGCCCGGTGCCGCGCGGCACCTCCAGTGCGGGAGAAACGCAGCGGCGGGAACGGGTCGCCGTGGTCACGCTCCTTATCCGAATCGTCGCAAGTGGTGCTTTCCGCTGCGCGTGGAGGACGAACTGCGCGGTGCAACGTCAGCTGCTTCGAACGCGTCGCCGCAGCGGAAAGCGCGCCCGCCGCTGCCGCCTCAAGGACGGGGCGGAGCTTGGCGCCGCCGCCGCCGCCAGCGTGTGCATCTGGCGCTGATTAGTGCGGGGCCGACCGGCAACACGTGTACGCCGCCCAGGTATGTCACTCGTCCGTTTTTGCTTGGCTGTCGCCGCTTGTTAGGCCCGGTGCCAGCGGCCGCCTGGCTGCTGCAGGCGCGCTGCGTGCGCGGCGCGCCGGCCTGCCCCGCGCGCAGTTAATGCGGGCACGCCGGCCGGGTATTTATATTGGGCGGCCGACGCCGCTGCGAGTGGCTCACCGGTTGTCACAGTCGGCGTTTTTGTGCGCGGCCTGGGCTCGGTCGCCAAGCGGTGCGGCGGCTGCGAGCGGCTCAGCCCCGAGGACTGGCGCGGCGGCGGCCTGCGCGGGCCGGGGGGAGACGGATGAGCCGGGATGGGCGCCGACGGACGTGGGATAGTGACGAATGAGGGGGGGGGGATGATACAGAGGAAGACACTGACGGACGCAGGTGCTGTGCGGAGCGGCGAGAGTGCGCTGCTGGCTGCGTGCGTGCAGGGGGTGCGAGGTAGGAGGCGAGTTGGAAAGTCGGGTACGCTGGCGCGTCGATGCCTGACACGGATCGCCACTTCATGTTCCTGCCCGGACCGAAACACGTCAGCCCCCGCTCCCGTCCCACCCTCCAGACCTCCGGGGCGAGACCTGCAAACCGCCGCCTCGGTGACGGACGACGGACGCGCGGCCCTCGCCGCCGCCGCGCCGCGTCTGTCGCGCGCCGTCCGATAACGCCGCCCTGCAGCGGGGCGGGTGGTGTGGGGTCGCTCGGCAGGCGCCTGCCGGCAGCGCCGCTGACGCCGGTCTGGAGCGAGGCCGGCCGCCGGCGCTGCCTCGGCTATCACCGCCGGCTAGCCGGCTGGGCGCCTCTCAGCGATGGCGTGTGGAGCGCCTCCCTCCGATGGCTGGTGAGACGCCGCGCACCGGGGACCGGGCGGCCTGTTCTCCGCGCTGGCGACGGAGTGGAGATTGCGATCGCAGATTGGTGCAGCCGCGCGGAGCCGGCAAGTCGTGGGAACGGGCGCCGGCGACCGGCCATCGCCGCAGACGGCGCCTCGCCACGCGTCGCGCTCGTCGCGAGGCGGTCGAGCGCGGTGTCGCTCCTCGCGACGCGAACAGGTGGTGCTCCGGCGGAGGGGCAGGGGTCACGCGGGGAGGGTGCAGCTGCAGCGGCGGCGGCCTCTCGGCACCTGCTGTACAGGCCCTGTAGGTGGAGATGGATTGCCGCGCGAGGCGAGTGGTCAAGGTGAGGGCGGCGCTCGGACCTGGCAGCGGCGATGATGCCATCAGCGCACGTGGCGACGCTGATTTACGGCCGGCCGGCGGGCGTGCCCTGAAGTCTGAACGTCAACGAGGCCATGGCTCAGCGCTGCCGTCAACACCGCGGCGGTAAACAAGAGCCACGTGACAGGCTGAAGGAAGGCCGACGCGCTCCCTGACTGTGGGCCGACCAGCTGACGCGTTGGTGGCGCCTCTGATCGGCCGCCTTCGTCGCGCTGCTGGCGCGTCTGGCGGCGCCGGGCGTGGACAGGTGGTGGAGCTGCCCCGGCCGGCGAGCTCCTCACGGCGAGCCGCGCCCGCGTACTGCCCCTGCCCGCTGCCCGCGAGGCGTGACATGCGTCGGCGCAGGGCTGAGGGAATCGGGCATGCGCGACCCCTGGACGAGATGACCTCGGTCACGGTAGCAGGACCGCTCCGTTCCTCCCTCCTTTGTTCGTATTGTTTTAGGCGTCATGTAACTGGTATGGTCGTTAGGGAGGTGATTCATCACGCTGATTATAGTCGGGATCTGAGGCACGGCCGGTAGCGGCTCTCCAATCCGGTATTTTGGCTCGGCGGCGGGCGCCCGCCGCATTATCACCTCTCCCCCACTCTGGGTATTTCCACCCTCGGCCCTTGCGTGGCTGAGCCACCGCCTGTAGCCGCTTCACCGCAGCGGTCCCGTCATCCAGCCTCCTCCCACGGTCGACCTCTCCCCACCCACCGGCCAGGCGCGCGCTTTTTCGCGGCCGCGCGGACATCGGCGCGCGCTTTTTCGCCGTCTGGCCGTGCGCGCCGCGCCGGCGGCGACGGAAGCGGCGCCGTCGCCTGCCCCGACGGGGCGCGAGGGCCGCGCGCCGACGGCGCGGCCGGACGGCGCGACCGGCCGCGCTGGCCGGCCCCGACCAATTAGCGCATTCCGACCTGAGCTGTTGTGTCGGGCGGCGTCTTGCGCCGCCGATGGGCGGCCGCTCGGCCGGAATAACGCGATCGGTCGCCGCGCGTCAGGAGCTGGGGCGGGATCAGGCGCGGCCGCTGCCATTAGCGGCGGGATTTTTCCGCGGGAGGGACGGAAGGGCCGGTGGCGCCCTGCGGCTGGTCATTTGTCAGCGGCGCTGACGGGGTAACAGCCGCGGAGACGGGACGGCCCCGGCCCGACCGCCGCCGCTGTCGGGGGTGCAGGGACTTAGTGAGGTGGAGGATCAGGGGTACCCAGGCGCGACGCATTGTCACTCCAGACGGCCACGGGTCCGCGGGTGTGACGCGCTGTGCCGGTCAGACGCATCAGTATGCGTGCTTGTGTCGACCTGTCAGCTGCCCGGGCTCCGGTGACAGCGAGCGAGTCTGCAGTCCAGTCGGGGGCTTGTTTCCAGCCTAAAGAGGTGCGACAAGCACCAGCGGGCATTCCGCGATTGCCGTCTGCGCAGGGGCGTCTCGGGCGGGAGCGGTGCCGCTGCTGACCTCGCCACACGGCGGCGGCGGCCCTCTCCCGCCTTCCGCCCCGGTCCGGGTCACACCGACTCAGCGCATTCCTCGGCCGTCGCCGCGATCGCCGTATTGTGGCCAATCGGGCACGCCGAATGCAGCCACTTTGTTGGCCCGCAGCGTCTGCACACATGACTGGCTGCCTGTGGGACCACCGCCGCGGACCGGGCTGCCGACGGACCCGCCGGAGGCTCCTCAGGGCAGTGCGCACCTGCGCCGGAGGCTCCTCAGGACAGCGCGCACCTGCGCCGGAGGCTCGTCGCGGCGCCTCTCGCCCGGCGGCGCCGTTGGCCGTCCGCCTCGGGCGCCACCCGTGCCTCCCGGCCGGTGTGAGCCGGCCCTGTGGCGGCGGCGTGATTGGCATCGGTTTGACGCGGCTCTTGAGGGGTGACGACGGCGCCGCTTGTCGGGCCCCTCTAGTATTTGCATAATTCAATTTCAGACGCTAATCAGCATTCCGTAGTGAAGAGACGTCTCGGCGAACCGAGCGGAATGCAGGAGCGTAAACGCAAGAAGTGGGGTATTTGTACACCCTGGCGATGGTGAAACCTGTTGACAGGAGCGTTCGAACGGCAGTGAAGAACGGCACATTCATTGCCATGGTTTAGAGGACGATAGTTTTAATGGTCTTTTGATTTGTCCCTTTTGTCGGCTTGACTGTTGGCACGCAACCCCACTGCGTTGCCCCTTCCGCCGCTCGGCTCGCCCCTTCGTTGCCCCTTCCGCCGCTAAAGCCGAGCCCGACTGCTGTGCTCAGCCCGGCTTCACCAGCGTGAACCCTTCCCCTTGAAGCTGAACCCAGCTGCTGCTGCTCAACTCGACTTCACCAGCGCGAACCCTTCCACGTGAAGCCGAGCCCGACTGCTGCTGCTCAGCTCGGCTTCACCAGCCTGAACCCTTCAACGTGAAGCCGAGCCCGACTGCTGCTACTCAGCTAGACTTCACCAGCCTGGACCCTTCCACGTGAAGCCGAGCCCGACTGCTGCTGCTCAGCTCGGCTTCACCAGCGCGAACCCTTCCACGTGAAGCCGAACCCGACTGCTGCTGCTCAGCTCTTCTTCACCAGCGCAAACCCTTTCCCTCTGAAGCCGAGCCTGACCGGCGCCCCTGGTGCTCGCACCGGCGCTGGCGGATATGCCGGCGCAGCGGGTCCGCCACCGCATCCGCGACCCCGGGGTGCCGCAAGACGAATGTGGCGCGGTGGCGACGTGCCGCCGCGCCGGGGACGGCGCTCCCAGAGGAGCGCGCCGGGCAGCGGGGCGCCACCGCCGCTCAAGGCTGCCGGCCGGGGGCAGACGCTGACGACCGCCGTCGTAAAATGTGGCGCCGCCGCCGCCGCCGCCGCCACAGAGGGTGGTGGTGGCGGTGCGGGAGGCTGTGGGTGCGTCTGAGGTGACCCGGACGGTGTAGGTTCTGTGTGACGGGTGTGGCGGAGCCGTGCCACGCAGGACGCTCGACTTGACGCAGTGGTTACGTGTGTGAACAGTATGCAGCCAGTTGTTAAGCTGTGCCTTTTAACCGCAGGCAAATCTTCGCTGCGTCGTGAGTTTGCCCACACGGATGTGGGCAACACGCCGACTGAAAGGTTTTGCAGCGCGGACGTCTCGTGAAATCACCGTCTTCTGGGTCAATTACCAGTTCACCTCGCATAGCAGCGGCCCTCCAACGGTCAGCCGGGCCCCGCAGCTGGCCGTGCTCTCGGCGCCGTCCCGAGACGCTGCTCCGCCCGTTAAACCCTGCACGTGTTATCACGTGGCTTTACGGTCACGATTAATCGTCGGTCGCGGCCGGCGGCGCCGGCGCCGTGCTCCGCTCCAGCTCCACCGGCGGCCGCTCTCCGGCCGAGGCGACCCCTGGCGGTGCGTGCCGCCGGCGCCGGCCGGCCGGTACGGCGCAGGGTCGGCGTCTGACCCCTGACCTCTGCGGGCGGGGCGCCGCCGGGGGTGGCCGCGGCGGCGGGGAGCGGCCGGGCGGCGGGCGCGCCCGCTTTGTCCCGCCTCCTCGTCTGAAGAGCCTCTCCGGCGCCGCCCGGCCGGCCGCCCGCGCGGCCGGTCTGTTTACGCGCGCCCCTCTCCGCTTCCGTCACCCGTTATCTGCGGGTCGGCCGGCTTTCTCTCTCCATCAGGGCCGTATCATCTTTCTGTCGGCCGGCGGCTCGTCTCTCCGCGCCCCCCGCCGCGCGCCGCGCGCCGCCGGAAGCGCCCCGGGCGGGCCGCCGATTCGGGTCTTTTTGTCGTGATTTGTCTCGGGCGCGTAACGGGTTGCGAGGACGCGGCGCCGGGCGGCGGGCGGCGGCCGAGCGTGTCCGCGCCGCTTTCACCAGCGCAGCCGCGACGGCGGACCACACAGAGGGACCACCGGCGCGGCCGACCGGACCGCCGCCGCCGGCGGACCGGACCGGCTCCTCCGGGATCGCAGCGGCGATCGCCGCTCGGACCGCGGCCCGCCGGCGTCTGGCGGGTCCCGCGCGGTCAGCCGCCGCCGGGGCAGGCGCGGTGCGCGGCGCCAGCTGACCCGGTTGCGGGCCGACATCGGCGCCGCACGGAGACGGCATCGGCGCCGCACGGAGACGGCATCGGCGCCGCACGGAGACGGCATCGGCGCCGCACAGAGATGGCATCGGCGCCGCGCGGAGATGGCATCGGCGCTGCACGGAGATGGCATCGGCACCCATGCCGCCGCACGGAGATGGCATCGGCGCCGGTGTGTCGCAGGACTGCGGACAGGCGACAGGCGCAGCCGGCTCGGGCACCGCCGTCAGGCGGATCAGAGCCGGCTCGGGCGCTGCGGTCGGGCGGATCGGAGCCGGCTCGGGCGCTGCAGTCGGGCGGATCGGAGCCGGCTCGGGCGCTGCCGTCAGGCGGATCGGAGCCGGCTCGGGCGCTGCCGTCAGGCGGATCGGAGCCGGCTCGGAAGACGGCATTCGAGTCGGCAGATCGTGTCCCATCACGTCCGACCAGCTCGGTCGTCGCCACCGTCTGCCGCCGCACGCGTGTATGACATCGGACACGCAGCCCGCTGGCGCAGGCCGCCCGCATCTGATCATCGCCGGCCCGGTGTGTGGCCTCGTCGCGTGAGAGGCTCGATAGCGCCACGTGATGGGCGGTATTCCTCCGCCGGTGGTCCGCGCCGCGTCGAAGGACGGCGTCAGCCGATCGGTCTCTCTCTCTCTCTCTCTCTCTCTCTCTCTCTCTCTCTCTCTCTCTCTCTCTCTCTCTCTCTCTCTCTCTCTCTCTCTCTCTCTCCTCTCTCTCTCTCTCTCTCTCTCTCTCCTCTCTCTCTCTCCTCGCTCTCGCTCTCGCGCTATCGCTCTCGGCTTCTCGCTCTCGCTCTTCGCTCTCGCTCTCGCTCTCGCTCTCGCTCTCACCCTCTCACTTTCTCGCCTTCTCTTTCTAACCCCTCTCTCCCGTGCTCCGTCCCCTCCTCTTATGAATACAGCCGCCGGCGCGAGCGAGGCGGTCTCTCGCCTCACCGGCCGTCTATTAGGCGAAGCGGCGCACTTGCCGAGCCTTGTACGGTGGTCTCGTGCCGCGCAGGGGCGGCCGCCG